>NW_020949351.1:3193173-3225639 GCF_900497805.2 Vombatus ursinus | reverse complement strand
TCTATCTATCTATCTATCTATCTATCTATCTATCTATCTATCTATCTACATACATATAATTTTTCCCTCCAACTACTCTAATACTGACAAAGGACTCATGAGTTACAAACATCTTTCCATGCAGGAATGTAAACAGTTCAACCTTAATAAGTCTCTTATAATTTCTCTTTCCTGTTTACCTCTTCATGTTTCTCTTGAGTCTTGTATTTGAAAGTCAAATTTTCTATTCAACTCTGGTCATTTCATCAAGAATACTTGAAATTCCTCTATTTCACTGAATGACCATTTTTTGCCCCTGAAGGATTATGCTCAGTTTTTCTGGGTAGGTGATTCTTGGTTGTAATCCTATGTCCTTGGCCCTCCAGAATATTATATTCCATACCCTGCAGTCCCTTAATGTAGAAGCTGCTATATCTTGTGTTATCCTGATTGTGTTTCCACAATACTTGAATTGTTTCTTCTGGATGCTTGTAATTTTTTCTCCTTGACCTGAGAACTCTGGAATTTGGCTACAATATTCCTAGGAGTTTTCCTTTGGGGATCTCTTTCAGGAGGTGATTGGTGGATTCTTTCAATTTCTATTTTGCCCTCTGGTTCTAAAATATCAGGGCAGTTTCCCTTGATAATTTCTTGAAAGATGATGTCTAGGCTCTTTTTTTGATCATGGCTTTCAGATAGTCCAATAATTTTTAAATTCTCTCTCCTGGATCTATTTTCCAGGGCAGTTGTTTTTCCAATAAAATATTTCACATTGTTTTCTGTTTTTTCATTCTTTTGGATTTGTTTTACAATGTCTTGATTTCTCATAAAGTCACTAGCTTTGAATTCCTTTATTCTAATTTTTAAGGAAGTATTTCCTTCAGTAAGCTTTTGGACTTCCTTTTCCATTTGACTGATTTTGCTTTTGAAGGCATTCTTCTTCTCATTGGCTTTTTGGACCTCTTTTGCCATTTGGGTTAGGCTATTTTTAAGGTGTTATTTTCTTTAGTATTTTTGGGGGTCTCCTTTAGCAAGCTGTTGACTTGTTTTTCATGATTTTCTTGCATCACTCTCAGCTTTTCCTCTACTTCTCTTACTTGCTTCTCAAAATCCTTTTTTGAGCTCTTCCATGGCCTGTGCCCAATCCCTATTTTTCTTGGAGGCTTTGGATGTGTAAGAGCTTTGACTTTGTTTTCTTCTTCTGTTTGTATGTTTTGATCTTCTTTGTCACCAAAATAATATTCTATGGTCTGACTCTTTTTGCACTGCTTGCTCATGATTCCCTCCAATTATTTGAGTTATAAACTCTTTGTTAAGGTAGGGGTCTGGTTCTAGTGTGGAGAATGTACTGTTCCAAGCTTTGGGGGTTTTGTGCAGCTGTTTTCAGAGATACTTCTAGGGACCTGTAAATTTTCAGTTCTTCCAACGTGGTAAGATCAAGGACAATGTGTTTACTCCTTTCCTGGTCTGTGCTCTGGTCTATGAGTAACCACAAGCAGTCTTTTCTGTCTTGGAACTGTGAGGAGGATTACTCTCCACCCCCACTACAAGCTCCCTTATGTCAGCACTCCTCCTCACCCCAGGACCACCACCCAGAACTGTGACCCAGATTCAAGCATGGGCAAAGCAAGAGAATCCTGCTCCAGCAAAGAGATCCTTGCAATCTCCCTCTGATCAGCCACTCAATTCCCCCTCAGTCTGTGGGCCAAAAGCTCTGGAGGCAGCCGCTGCCCTGAGGTCACACTCGGGGACTGGGGCTAGGACCCCACCACACTTCTCTCTCACCACCGCAGAAATAGACTTTTCCTACTGACCTTCTAAGTTATGTTTGGCATTCATCAGTTGAGAAGTCTGGAATTCACCACAGCTGCCTGTGATTCAGTCCTCTGGGGCCTGCTCCAGGTTCGCTGAGGCCTGCACGCCCACACCAAACTGTGCTCCTCTCCCTGCTTGGCATGATATACCTTTCCTATCACCCAGCTAGGTTGTCTTGAGATGGAAACTTGTCTTTTTGTGGGTTCTGCTGCTTTAGAATTTGTTTAGAGACATTTTTTACAGGTATTTGGAGGGATTTGGGGGAGAGCTCAAGCAAGTCACTGCTTTCACTCCACCATCTTGGCTCTGCCCCCTCCTTAACTTATCTTGTTAAATTTTTTTTAAAAGTTCATCTGCAAATGTTTGAGATTTTTCAAATGCCAGTCTAATTGTGGAAAGTATTAAACTACTAAAATCTAATTTCATTCAATAAAAATTTATTAAGAAGCTACTCTGTGTTATACTACTATGATAGAGATTGCGGTTACAAAATCAAACACAGTATTCAAGTAGTATGACTAAAACAAATATACAAATAACTATAGTATGAATTATAATGTGATCAATTCATTGGAAAGAGTCAATTAATCACATGAACTATTTGAGAAGGGAAAGGTTATTTGTAGGTAGCTGAAGGTAAAAAGATTGAAGGGTGGGAAATTCTTTAGGGAGGCAATATAATATTATGTAATTCCCAGCACTCTATTCAGATGCACTTGGTTCAAAGCCTGATTCTGCTACTTATTTCTGTTGTTGCTATTGATAAAAGTCCCATATGCAAATGTATGGGGTATTAAGGGAGCAGTAACACCTCTGGTGAGATGGCTTGCCAAGGCCTTTTCAGGAGTGCTTATCCACCTTTTGTGTCTAATTGGTCACCCAAGTTTCACTGGTGGCTCCAAGAAGCTGTAAAGCATGTGCAGTGGCTACACTTTAGTAAACCATTTTAGCAGACAAGCTAAGGTTAACCAAGTTTGAGAGTAACCAAGAAGCCTCACACCCATTGTGGAGTTCGGAGGATGTCTATCCCAAGCATGTGAGGACTTCCCAACAGGTGAAATGGCCACATGAGAGCAATTTGTTCCAATAGCCAGGCTATGATGGTGGCTTAAGCAGGCACTATAGATTCCTTAGAGTTTGATCAGACATCAAAGACACCAAAGTCATCAAGTGTATTACAGGCCATTGACAGTAATCTTGACTTTTGTCTTTCCACTGGACTTTGATGACTCTGGAAGAGAGAGGCTGACAACTCTCCAATTCATGCACCAGTCAAGACATCATTACATGACGTCATTGGTCCTCTGAAAGGGAAGGACAAACACTAACATTGATAAGTCACTTAAACTTTTGGGTTCTTTATTTGCCTGTCAGATGAGATAATCCATAAATTCCCTTCCAACTCAGAGGTTCTATTATCATATATGCTTTGTCTTATGTATTTCTTCTTCACAAATCTCTACGAAACAATAAAACAATTATTGTCTGTTTTAGAGATGACTAAGTGGGTGAGCAAAAAGAGGAAAAAAAAAACAAACAATATGTTTGTCAAGAACAATTGATGCCAAAAGTATCTCTTTCCCTTTTTTGATAGAGTTTCTTGACTGATACAGGAGGTGAATGTCATAGTTAGAAAATCAGTGTTCTTTAGTGTTAGACATAAAATTGGGAGAAAATTTACCTCATTGAATTTCTGCATGGCCAGGGGCAAGTCATTTAACCTTTCTGCAAACAGGGGAAATAATACCATTTTACTTACCTCACAGGGTTTTTGTGAGGATTGTGATAATACATATATAAAGAGTTTTGCAAACTATCTGGAGGTATATAAATTTCAGCAATTATTATCTATATTTTTGAAAAAAAACACCTCTTATAATGTGCTGTGAAAACATGGAGGGAAAGTAGATTAGGTAGAATTACAATTAAGTAAATTCACAATTCATTAAATGACTAGACCTAAAGTATGTTTGGGTCATTTAGACTGAGGCCCCAGGAATGTTTCCCTGGCATTGTTCTGTTACTAATGCTTGCCAAACTGGCAGGTATCATGCCATTTGAAGAGATAACAGGCAATTTTGACAGCATGGAGAGATATGGTCTTCAGTTGTATTAATAGAATCAAATAAGCAATAGAGAGTATTCAAGGTTAATTAATTGATCCCTATAGATGCTAATACTTCTCTCCAAAAATTATATTGCATCTATTTTGATTATATTGTATGCTTATTTTCTATATATTTTATTAAAAATGAGTAATATCTTCTTATAACCTTCCTCTGATATGCTTCTTCTAATGATTTTCATTTTATACCAATTATTGAGCCAGACTTCATATGTTTTAGAAAGGGATATTTACTAAAGTGTTACAGTAAGAAATGTTGGCACAACTCCCCCTCCCAAAAGTCTGTGCCCCAGTCTTTTACCAGAATATATAAAGAGAGGACACTTGCCAATTTGATGCCTTATTTGCTAAAGTTCTCAAGTTGTTCCCTTAGATAAGTTGTAGCTTTTCTACTAGATTACAGGGGAACATTGAATGTCTTTGTTGGGCTTTTTTTCTCAATTGATTTAAGCTGTCCTTGGCTCCTTATACATACATTGCTATCAGTCCTTACTATCCTTGAGAAACTTCCAAGGTAATGATGAAAAAGTTCAAATCCTCTAGTTTTCAAGAGAAGGAAGAAAAGGAAAGGGGAAAAAAAAGTATTTACATACTGCTACTATATGCCAAGAATCATGATAAGCAATTTACATTTTTTTCATTTAATCCTGACAACAGCCCTCCAAGACAGATGCTATTATTATTCTCATTTTATAGCTGAGGGAACTGAGGCAATGGGAGTTAAATAACTTGCCAAGGGTCATGCAGTTGGTAAGCATCTGAGGCCAAATTTGAACTCAGATCTTGACTCCAGGCCCAGGTCACTATCAACTGTCACTTAGCTGTTTCTACATGATTAGATCATAATCATGCCTGACATGATCAAATTTCCTCAATCAGAAAATATTTCATTTGGCATCATTTCACCTTATCCAATGTCTTTCAAAGACCATTACATTGACCAGGGATTTCATAGACTCCTATAAAGCTTATGATATATTGATTAATATTTAAGCCTTGTTTGCATCTAGTTCATGCCACTGATTGATTGATACCTGATAGAGATATAAGGGCTTAGAATTTTGTCACTTACTTTAAGTGGAGTGGTATGATTAACTGATTCAATCAACCCCCACCTTTATAATAATATCTCATTTATTCAGATGCTAAATTTCCTGTAACCTTAGACACCTGGAATAGAGCAGTAATTTGGAAATAAAGAAGCAAATTAGATGCAATAAATTGGAAGAATTTGAAATCTCACAGACAGAGGTATACTGAAACCAGGTAAATAGGGAAAAGAAAAAAAATATAAACAGTAGATATGAAAACTAGAAAACACAATAGTCTCAGTACATTTACCACAGAGGTGAATGGTATGCAAGGAATATTGCTTATATTCCAACATATAATTCATAGTTTGCCATGTTATCAAAATGCTTACAATATATTTAGTAGCATTGTTGCACATAAAGACCATGGCCTGGGTATGGCACCACAGCTTTGGGAAACATTCTCTTGACCCTTCCCTTTGAAAGAGGCAGACCCAGTGTACAGATGTTGTATACCTCCTTTGATCAGTAGTATATAATACATTTGAGAAATGAGTCCATTAAAATTATTAAACAACAACAAAAAGAAGAGATTTTAATGCTCAAAAGAACAAAAACAATCTTTGATTTTCATTAAAGATCACTGATGTGGAAAACCTATTTCTCCAAAATGTCAAATAAATCTAGCAATTACTACTCTCAAACTAAAGAAAATTTAGTAAATCATCTAATTTTGCTAAAAATAGATTATGTGTTTTTTTTTCTTAAACCTTTATAGCAAGGGCAGAGTCCAGATAGCAGAGTAGGACAGGAATTCACCTGAACTATCCCAATTTCATCACCAAACAAGTATAAAATTATGCCTCAAAATGAATTTTGGAGTAGTGGAACCAACAAAATGACAAGGTAAAACAATTTTTCAGACCAAGACAACTTAGAAGGTCAGCAGGGAAAGTTGTCTCAATAGGGTAAAGGGGGAGCATAGTCCAGCCAAGCCCTAGGGGGTCTTAAATCCTGGGACAGACCAGCAGCAAGTCCCTGAGCCCCTAGCACAGAACAAGAGTGAGACCTTGTATCCCTAATGCAAGAATGTTGGGATAGTGTCCCCTTCAACCAAGGAACAGAATCCAATTTTACCATAAAGCTAAAAGTCATGAAATAGGCTGAAACATGAGAGGAGGAAAAAAAAAAGCCCTGACCATAGAAAGCTATTATGGTGGCAGGGAAGATCAAAATGCGAACCAAGAAAAGAACAACAATGTCAAAATACCTACATGCAAAGCCTTAAGGAGAAATATGAATTGTTCTCAGGCTCAAAAAATCTTCCTGGAATAGCTCAAAATGAATTTTAAATATCAAATAAGAGAGGTAGAAGAAAAATTGGGAAAATAAATGAAAGTGCTGCAAGAGAATAATGAAAAAAAGTCAAAAACTTGGTAAAGGAAACAAAAAAAATAGAAAAAAGTTTTACAAAAATTTATTGAAGAAAACAATTCTTTAAAAGGTAGAATTGGTGAAATGGCAAATGAAGTATAAAAACTCACTGAAGAAAATAATTCCTTAAAAATTAGAATTAGGGAAATGGAGGCTAATGACTCCATGAGAAATCAAGAAGGAATAAAACAAAACCAAAAGAATGAAAAGAAATAGAAGAAAAAGTGAAATATCTCATTGGAAAAACAACTGATCTGGAAAATATATCCAGGAGAGATAATTTAAAAATTATTACATTTCCTAAAATCAGAAACACACAGAAATAGATAGAGATAGAGAGAGAGAGAGAGAGGGAGAGAGAGAGAGAGAGAGAGAGAGAGAGAGAGAGAGAGAGAGAGAGGGAGAGCCTGCAACTTCCCTTTCAAGAAATTATCAAAGAAAATAGTCCTGATATCATACAGCATAGAAACTGAAAGAATCCACTGATCACTTCCTGAAAGAGATCCCAAAATGAAAACTTCCAGGTATATTATAGCCAGATTCCATAGAACCCAGTTCAAGGGGGGAAAAAAATACTACAAGCAGTCAGAAAAAAAAAATTCAAAGAATGTGGAGCCATGGCCAGGATTACACAGGATTTAGTCATTTCTACATGAAAGGGTAGGATGACTTTGAATATAATATTCGGGAAGACAAAAGAACTAGGATTACAACCAAGAATCACCTACCCAGATCAAATGAATATTTTTTTTCAAGGGGAAAAATAGACATTAATTGAAATATAGGACATTTAAGTATTCCTTATGAAAAGACCAGAGGTGAACAGAAAATTTTATTTTCAAATACAATACTCAAGAGAAACATACAAAGGTAAACAGAAAAAAGAAAACTGAAGTGATTTAATAAGGTTAAATTGTTAAGATTCTTACATAGGAAGATGATATTTTAAAACTTAAAACTTTATAGCTAAAGAAAAAAAGGCTGTTTGGAATATTACTGTACAAATAGTGAAAATAGGGCCTGCCATCTAATTCAACAAATTAAATTGTCATTGTTGTGAACTTAAAACCTATCCTCCAAAAAGGGATTCCAATTATCCAGGGAATCCCAGAAAACTCACAAAGACCGGTTATTGAGAATGAAGTTCTAATGAACTTCTCCTGGAGCCATAATGACTGTTCAGGTATGTTATTCCCCCCTACTTAATGGCCTACCTGTATTTGGAAAAGATGATTGCCTAGGAATTTTAGTAGACCATGAGCTCCATATGCAACAATAAGGTGTCATAGAAGAGGCAAAAAATCATTATTATCTTGGACAATATTAATAACTACATAATGACAAGAACAAGGAAAAAACATACTAGTCTAAAATATCTGTAATATTTTGTCTAGTTCTGGGTATTTCATTTCAGGCAGGCCATTGATAAAATTGGAATGGGTCCAGACAAGTTTGAGCAGAAAAATGAATGAAATGGTTTCTGTGCAAAATGAATTAATTGAATCCATTTCACATGAACATTATAAGATAAGAGGACTACGAAGGATGGTAGCAACCTTTAAGAGTTTTAAGGGCTGCCATGCAGAAAAGTAATTAGAATTGTTCTACTTGGCTCAGTGGCAGAACTAAAGACAATAGGTAGAAATTGCAGAGGAACATTGAGGATCAAATTAAAGAAGGAGACAAAAGAAAACTTCCCACAATTATCTATCCAAAACTGTTTTGGACTGCCTTGGTGGGTAACAAGCAGTCTTCATTCACTAGAAGTCTTCAACAGACACCTTTTGTTGGATGCTATCAGAGGGCCTCTTCTTCAGTTACAAGTTAGACTAGATAACTTGAGGTCCCTTACAATACAGAGATACTTTGAAAATGGACTGCATGTTATCTAGGAAATATTTTATATTTATATTAATTTCAACAAATAAAGTAATTGGTGATAGGATTTTGTTTGATAGAATTTTAAGGAAAACTAACTTCTCATGTATTCTTCAGCTTTGGTGGGGGAGTAAAACAATCAACTCTTGTTTAATCATGAAATACAGAATTATTTATTCTGTTCTTTCCAGTAAAAAACAAGTCATAATGATAGGGGAAAAAATTGTAGTGAATATAATCTTGAAAGCTGTTCATTAAAGTGTTGTCCAATTAAGGCAAGTTTGCCAGATTTCCTATCATAAATTGAGAATAAAAGCTCTCTACTGTGAGTTCTTCTTTGCTTTCAATTGTTCTATTGCTAGACTGCTTCCCTTGTTAATCCCACATAAAGTTTGGCTTTAAACTTTCAGGTTTGAAATTTCACTCAGATTTTCAACATACAGCATAAAATAAGGATGAAAAAGACATACTCACACACATACACATACCCGTGTTCTTGCATAAGGAGCAGAGAAAAAAGAGAGAGAGAGAAAGAACAGAGTTCCTTTTAAAGTATGCTAATACTCCAGAACACATGGATATGGAAACTCTTTGGTGGATTAGTTATGTTAAGCTCCATTTATTGACATTTTGAAAAGAGAGGTGAAAGATCACTGTGGCTGTATGTATTTCCCATAGTGGGGGTAGAAGGGAGAGGTGCAAAGTTGAAACAGAGAGCTTGTGCTAGAAGATATGAGAAGATAACATCAGTTGTGTACATCAGGGAAATATAAAGTCATATTTACTGTGTTGAGGAGTTTAGGCATAATCCAGTAGGCAACAGGAAGTCTCAAGATGCTGACCCAATATTTATGGATATGTTGGTCCTGTCATTTACACTCTGCTGTGACAAGGATTATGCTGTCTCTTTCCATCACACCCATAGCATTTTACATTGGAATTACAGAATTTAGTAAATGTCTTGAATCAATGACAGGCTGAGAGGAAATCAGTTTAGAATTGAATAAAGTCCATAGAAGACAAGGATTTGGGTACTGAAAATATGTATTATCTGTTTCCTAGATTATGGAGCAAAATGGAATCTTCAATGAAAAAATATAATAATGTGATCAAGACATATTGTTCACCAATATTTCTATGGGATTACCTTGCAATTACCTCATTGTTGAGGCAACATAATGCTAAGTATTTTTATTTCAAGACAAAATTTATGGTTTATAGAATATAAGAGAAGAATATGGAACTAGATTTTGTCTTCACTGGTCATAGGAAAGCAATGAAATATAAACTTTTATGTTTAGAATTATAGCTAAGCTCTATGAGTATAAGAGTGACAGCTGACTATTAGCCTCCATTTCCTTTTCTTTAAATGTGAAGATAACTTTTGATAATCATGGAAAGGTTGAGATTTACTCATCCAAATAAAATTAAGGAGGCATTGATGAGACTTTAGCATTTCTCTAGATAGATCTTTTTCCACTTCTCCAAGATGTAGCAAACATTGGGGAATCTCCTAGGAAAATCCATGTGGCAGCCATATAACAGTGGACTGTTTGGACTGAATGAGGAACCAGTAGAATAGACAGCATAACGGATGCTTCAGGAGACAGGAATTGAATAGGACTCTGCCCTGGCAGACCTCCCAATTACTGACAAAAGTCACTTGATCAGATCCTGCCTTTTGCTCCAGAACATTTTAGAGAAGATTCATGTTTCTCAATGTATTGGAAACACCATATATTCTGACCAATGCTGTAATAAAGTTGGCTACTTTTAAGTGCATAGGTATTGAATTAAAGTGATTCTTCTCATAGTGAGAGTAAGAAACAAATAGCTAGATAGGGATATGAATTAATTAATAAACAAATTAATGAATGAATGAATGAATAAGATAATGGATAGATAAATAGGTAGAAACAGATAGATAGATAGATAGATAGATAGATAGATAGATAGATAGATAGATAGAGGAAAATTCCTAGGTAATAACTGACAGATGAAAAAAAATAATAGCACCCTCAATAGATTTAGCAAAATTAGAGTTAGGGGTGGGTACAAGGGGAAAAATAATGAAAATTACTTTTGACATGTTGAGTTTGAGACATGTCTGAAACATGGAGAAGCTCAGCAAGGCAATTGGAGATGTGAAACTGAAGCTTAAAAGAGAGAGGTGGTCTGGATGTGAAGATCTGAGAGTCATCTGAATAAAGATAATAGTCAAATCCATAGGAGTGGATTATAACTCTAAGAGAGAATGGATAGAGAAAAGATCATATGCAGCATCAAATTATGGAATATCTGTTTCCACATTATTAAAATGATGGGCACAATACAAGAATATCTAAGTTCCCTCCCAGCTATTAGAGTCAATTGTTCCAGCACCTCTGAGAATGATTAAAATTCGATACTACCATCACAGGTAGCAAAAAATGCAGAATCACAATGCTAGAATCTAGTTATTTTAAATTACTAAACTCTGTTCTCATTGTAGAGTTATGTCTCTTTGGGTCAGATTAGCATTATATATTATTACGTGATCTGCACCAATGAAGGGTTGAAGCCTTAATGTAGGAAGGTGCTATTACTCTCAAGCACAAAATCTGGTATTGAATAAAAAAATCCAAGGTTCTTAAACACATGATGTACTTCCAACTTTTCCTTCAGGAGATTTCTTGATAGAGAGGGTAATGAGGGGGAAATGTATAAAGCACAGGAAGTCAAGGATAAAAGAAATCTCTGTGCATATGCAAACAAACATAAACAAACACACTATTTTATGGTCTAGTTGATTTTTTAATGGATTAAATATCTAGGCAGCTCAGGAGAAGCCCTGGGATTGTTATAATGGTGAAGAGCCCATAATTACAACAGGATAAGCATTTGCAAATAATCAGATGACATACATTATTTTCTCAAAATAACTGACAACTATTATTAATTATCATACTATTTTTGTAGTCCATTTTTTTCTATTGACAATGAAAATCTAGTTCATGGGTTCCCAAATTTTTTGGGAGAAAAAAAGTACTTTTTGTTCTCCCAAAGCCTTAACATAAAGTATAATGGAAGATAAGGGAGAGTGTTACCTATGAGTTCCTTGGACAAGGACTGGTAGCCAGGGATGGAAGGGGTTAAGGTATTGGTTAAGCTATTGGTTGAGGTATTGCAGTAGATAGAGAGCTGGACTTGGAAACTGAATTCAAATTCTTCTTGAGATACTTATCAGCTATATAAACCAGAATATGTCATTTAACCTCTGTCTATCTCAGTTTCCTCTTCTATTAAATGATAACTTCTGTCTACCTTAGTTTCTATATCTATTAAATAGGGATAATAATAGCCCTTATCTCTGAAAGTTATCAGATGAGATGAGTGATCTGCATACCTTAAGGCAAAATATAAGTGCTAGCTCTTATTGGTGGGGGGAGGGGTGAAATCCAAGAGAAAAACTTCATTGATCATTAATCAACCAATTCAACCAGCATCTACTTAGTTCCAGTCACTGGCTAGCCACTAGGGACACAAGGACAAAAATATTAGATGAAAAGACATAGAGACATATGAGTAAATTCAAAATATATACACAATAATCACAAACTAATTGTGGGCAGAGAACTAGCATGTGGGGTGGGAAAATGGTCAGGGAAGACCTCATGTCAGAGATGGCAGTAGGGCAAAGCATTTAAAGGAGTAGGAATGAGGACTAGACTATGCAAAGTCAGTGATATAAGAATTTGAATGTTGTGTACAGAATATAGTAAACAAACCAGTTGTCTATGAGGTAGAGTTAGTAAAGAGGAGTAATGTGTAATACGCCTGGAAAGTAGGCTAACCAGATAGATAGAGAGCTGAACTTGAGAGGAGGAAGACATAGTTTGTGCCTATACCACCTCCTAACAGAGGAGAGCACAGAACACACATCGTTCTTAGACCAGAGGTGTCAAACGATGGGGTATGGGCCCATCATTCAGCCAATACCTTTGCCCCTTTTCACCAAAAGGAATTTGGCACCCATTTGTCTACAGGCCCCATAAAACCCTTAAACTTATTTTACTCTGGTCTCTGGTTCCTTATCAACTCCCCTTATCTCCCTTTGAAAGCCCTAGCCCCGCCTTTTGATCTTATGCAGATGCCTTTCAAATTCCTTCCTTCCAGTTCCCTTCATTATCTATTCGCATTGGCTACTCAAGCTCTCAGACCTTCCAATCTGAATTCTCACCTAGACCCTTTTCCCAGCCCCCTTCTCTGGCCACCTATAGTTACTTTAGTGTATGTAAGATCCACCCTGGCCCCCATTCAAAGGCTGAGACTTTCTCATGCCCAAAAGGCTGAGACTCTCTCATGCCCGCTCATCCCTACGGGCATTACTAATGTTCAGATTCCTTAAGAGTCTGGCCTATATCATTTATCTCTAATAAACTTTTCCTCTGGCTGGAAGAAGATTTGGGTTGAATTCATTCAGGTAGAGCTGGTGTCGCAGTCTTGGGGTTCAAGTACCCCAAACCTATAGACCTCTTCATTAAACATGCCATGATAGCTACCTGCAAAAGTTCCAAGTATAGCCCAAACCAGAATAGCATTAAATTGGGAAAATTGTAGCAAGATGAGTGAAAATACAAGAAAACATAACATTACATTTAAAAACTCAATATATCCTACCAGGATTCTCATGTATGACTTAGTGGCCCTTCTTTCTATGACTTTGATACCATTGCTCTAGATAATGCTCTGAGACTACAAATTGCAGAGGATTGCCCAACCTGCATTGGTAGATGGAATTTTCTCACTTGTGAGTTTACTATACTCCTAAAATCACATGTCCAATCCCTATCCATAAATCTCATAAACTTTTTTTTTAGTGCATATGAGTTCAAATCAGATTTCTTTGATCTTCTTGGTATCTGTTTGTTTGTTTTTTTTTTTTTCTTTGATTGCTTTGGCTTTAGATTCTGGTCTTTGCCGATTACTATGGATTCCAGTTACTTCCTCTTGCTGCTTATACTCATCTAGGATAAGGACAATCCTCTTTTTGACTTTTACTTACACTGTATCTGTACAACCCATAATGTTCTTCCTTTACTATTTATATGTTGTGTCCCTTGACTCTAGCTCTTGCATTAAGAAGACCACTTCAGTCTTTCATGTCCCTACTCAGGTCATATCCTACACCCTGTAAAACTACAATGTCAACCAATCCATAATTTATACCTTCTTTGTTCAGAAATGGCTTTATTCCTTTGAAATGTCACATTACAACCTCTCAAAAGTATTCGAGGACAGGCCCTGCTTCATTTTGTCTTCATATCCTTACCACTTAGTACACTGCCTACCACATGGGAGATTCAGAAATACTTTTTGAATGAATGATGAAATATACTTTTTGTGTATTATATTCCATATCTTAGTGATATGCATGGACTATATCTAAATGCATAATTCACAAGGAACATGATCACATCTTAATTATGGTTATCTCACTTGGTACCTTGCACAGTAATCTTAATTGGGGAATCACTTAATGATGTGTTTGAATTGAATTCACTTAAGAAGAGGCACAACAATCACCCATTTCCAAGATCAAAGACACCTTTCCTATTTGAGAAGATACCTCAAAGAGAACTGACAACAATCACACACACACATATTATTTCCACAGCCTAATGGGTATTTCATTCAGACCAGGTATAACTCAACCACACTGGGAGCAGCTCAAATGTTCTTTGACTGTCTTCTCACTTACCTTTGCTTTAGCTTCCCTGTTAATGAGTTATGCTTATTTTCACATTCTTTAGGTCATTCTCCCTGGTTAGAAAACTATTACCTATATATCCACAGTTGTTAAGGATTTTTCTTGTTCCACCCACCCCCTAACATATCTTTCCTAAAGATCTTCTTGTTGTCAGAATTTGTCACAAGCCTCAGCTCCTTCTGGGCTTTTGGCCTTCTTGTCATGATTCATATAGAATGGCCCTACTCTTTTGTATTTGTCATTGAGGACTAGCCATCATTTCCTCTTTTGCACATGTCCTAAAAGACCATCACTCATTCCTCTGTGCAGGAACACTGAACACTTTTTAACAACTAGTAACAAAACAAAAAATAAAACAAAAACTTTAATAATATACTTACTTTTATGGATTGTGAAAATGAGAGTTAAGATTAGTTCAGATCACTAAAATGTTCACAAGGAGCTCTCAATCCAAAGCATTTCTAAGATCTAGCTCTTTGAAGGAAGGAAAAAAAGGAAATAATCGTTTATTAAGCACCTACATTTGTCTCTGTCACTGTGTAATGTTTTTTTTTTTTAATGTTATCACATTTGATTCTCACAACAGCCCTGGTAAGGAGATACTAATATAATTTTACAATTGAAGAAACTGAGGCAGAGATTAAGTGATTTGCCTATGGTCACACACTTACAAAATATTTGAGGCTTGATTTGAATGCAGATCTTCAAGATTCCATCTTCAAAGCCTTATCCATTGTACCAACTAGTTATTTGTTCAAAAGATATATTTTAAGGACATTTGACACCCTTCAATAACTTTACAATAGAAATATAATTGACAGGTTAAACCTTGTTTCCATAAGAAGGGAAGGTTTTTAAAAGATTCAGTTCAGAGGCTTTACTAATTCAAGATTTAGGAATTAACACCTGAAAGTGATGAATTTCCTTTTTATCTTATCTCCTTTCACCTGCCTACCCTTTGATGGAGGTGCTAATGAGCAGTGAAATGACCAAAAGGCAAGCAAAGTGAGAGGAACAGGGGGCACAGATCTTACAAAAATTGAATAATCATCCTTGAATAATTAAGAGTTCTCTGTTATGACCTTCCAGTAACTCATAGCTCTTCAGAAACTTAGAACAAAAAAGACAAAAAGTGTTACTAGTTTCCATAATTATCACTGCTCACAGGGTTAAATATTCTTAAATAAAGAAAACATTTTACACCCTTTACTATTGCGTGGATTGGGGAACCAAAGAAAATAAGATGCTTGTACAACTTTATGTTTGTGTCTATATACATATCTGTATATACACATACATGTATATGTATATATGTGTATGTATACTATATACACACACATACATAACTAGTGAAATCTCATTTCCTTAAAATGTAAAGTGGTTATAAATGATATACATAGGTGACTCTCAAAGAAGAAAAGCAAGTTATTAATATCCATATGGTAAAATACTCCAAATTATCAATAATAAAAATAATAATCATGATGATTCTAGATTTCACTCTCACACCCATCATAACAGCAAAAATAACAAAAAAATGAAAGTGGCAATAGCTGGAGAGGATTTGGGAGGATAGGCATTAGTGGTGATCTATGAATGGGTCTAGCTCTTCAAGAAAGAAATTTGAAACTATCCCCCAAAATGTCACTAACATATGCGTCCTCTTAGATCTAGCTTTACCACTACTAGACAGAGAGAGAAAAGAAGAACAAGAAGAAGGAGAAGAATAAGAACAAGGAGGAAGAGGAAGAGGAGGAGGAGGAGAACAACAGCCACAACAACAAGGAGGAGAAGGAGAAAAGTAAGAAGAGAGTAGATTAAAGAAGACAAGAGAAGGGGAGAAAAGAGACATTTAGAAACTGGGATTACTCTTTCTGGATCAAAATAGAATAATTCAAATCATTAATTAAACAAATTAGATCCTTTTAGGAGCTTTAAATACATAAATCCTAGCAAGAATTCTGAGAATTTCAAGCTAGGATATACTTTCTGGAGGAGACCTCTAGAGGAGGAAGAGATTTTGTCCCCCTAGCCCACCCTTCCCCAGCAGTCATGGCAACTAATGACAGAGCAAGAGATATCCCAGGACTCTACATAGTCTTTCCGACTTTCATTATTATTTGAGTTAAAGCCTTTGCAAAGGAAGTCCAGTAGCTTGAGTTCATCAGTTCAAGTAAATTTAAAGCATAAATGAAATAACAGAGACAAACACCGCAGACAGACAATGATATCAAATATCTGGTATCAGGGAGGGAAAAAAAAAAAAGGTATGGATTAAAGAGAAAGCTAACCCTGATAACCAAGAACCATGCTATGAAGACTAGCAAATTCTAGGAGCCCAACTAAATAAGTTTCCCAGTAGAGATGCGGAACTGAAAGAAGGAAGTAGGTAGAAAGAAAGATTTCCAGGTCTTGCACTATCAGGAGTTGGCATAAATATATAACTCCTATAAGCAGAAAAGGAAGGGAAAGTAATAAACATTTATGTATTGCCTAATATGTGCCCATCACAGTGCTGTGTTTAAAAATATGTCATTTAACCTCATAGCAACTCTTCCAGGTAAATTACTATTAATATTCACATTTTATAGTTGAGGAAATAGAGACAAATAGAGTTTAAGTGACTTGCTATGGGTCACACAACTAGTTAGTGTCTGAGGCAGAATTTGAACTTAGATATTCCTGATTCCAAGACCAGTACTCTATTAACTGTGCCACTAATTACCCCTAAGGAAGTGACCAATCAACTAGTGAAAATGAGAGATAACAAAAATGAACGACCTGAATTGCCTATTTGGTACTTTGGAGAGAGTTGAAAAACCAGAGAAAGTTTTCTAGTGTATTGGATGGATACTTTGGGTACAATTTATGGAAATACATGGAAAATAATTGTTCACTGTTTGAAGAGGTTGAAGGGTTATAAGCTATTTCATCGTAGGGAGTAGCTACATGAATGAATCACATTACCTAGCAAAATATGATTAGTATCATTAGATACAAAATGTTAACAGTGATATCTAACTGCTTTTAGTAGTGCTTAGAAGATACTCTGCTTATGACTTTCAAATGAGTACTATAAAAAGTGGCATATTTACAAGCAACCATAATCAGGGGGAATAAAAGAACAAAAAAAATTCAAGCCAATAAAGAATCCTATTTATTTGTAGCAGTTTTTCTTCATGTTCCAAACTTAAAGACAAAAGCATTGAATGACTCAACTATCTCAAAATATTAAAGCTACAAATAAGCTCATAATCTTAGAAACAGAGTATAGGGATAGTTTTGGGGGAAAGCCCTAAAATATAGTAATAAGTGAAAAACCATAAAAACTTAAACTGTGTGAAAGGCGGAAGTCCAAACATGGTGACCTGTTTAAATTATATTTGAGACACTGAGTCAAAAATTCAGATACTATGACCTATGAAAGCCATAATAGGAATATTGTGACCCATATGTGACTGGTACATCATCCATACACAAACATATGTGGTCATAACATTGGCTTAACTCCCAACCTCATTATTAAGCAGAAAACCAAAAATATTCACCAATCAGTA
The DNA here is from genome assembly GCF_900497805.2 of Vombatus ursinus. Taxonomy (NCBI): domain Eukaryota; kingdom Metazoa; phylum Chordata; class Mammalia; order Diprotodontia; family Vombatidae; genus Vombatus; species Vombatus ursinus. The sequence continues at coordinate 3,208,071 of NW_020949351.1, read as the reverse complement.
GTAATGCACTCTCTATCGCCTCTTGCCTTTGTTTTCTATAATTACCATGGCAATATTAGGGTTTATTAGTGGAGATCCACAGAACTCTCTGACTGCTGCACCAGAGCAAAGATTGCCCCTGTTTATAAGTATTCATAATGATTGATTAAAGTACTACCTATAATCATTATAGATATGAATATAATCAGTAATATTTAAGGAATTGTTTTCTACAGTCAATTTTTATCCTTCCTTTTCCAAGCTATTGACTCTCTCTTGCATATCTTTCATTTCTTTTCCCAATTTTTCTTCTACCTCCCTTATTTGACTTTTAAAATTCTTCTTGATCTCTTCTAAGAAGGTTTTTGGACTTGAGACAAGTTCATATTCCCCTTTGAGGTTTCATATGTTGGTATATTGACAATGTTGTCCATTTCTGAATTTGTGTTTTATCTTCCCTGTCCCCATAGTAAGAATCTATAGTCATTGTCCATTTCTGCTTTTTTCTCATGATGTTTGCCTATTTCCTGGTTTTTAAAGTTGAGCTATCCAGCTAGAGTACAGGGGATACTGACCTAAGCTTCTTGTGCAGAGGGCCAGGGACCTGGTCACTAGCTTTGTGTGCTGGGGCCTCAGGTGCTGGCAGCTGGAGGCTCTAGGGGTCTGACAGCTTACCTGGTACAGAGCTGGGGTCAGCAACGCTGAAGCTCTTGGTGTGCAGGGGTGTCTGCCCTCTGGAGGACAACTGATCTGAAGCACCAGAAGGCTTGACTATTGGAGGATGCCTGCCCTCCTGGAATTGTACTTCTTGGAGTTGTGCTGAGGCACCAGGCAGTTTGACTGCTGGAGAATGCCAGCTTGCCTGGAGTTGTGCTTACTGGAGTTTTGTTGAAGCATGGGGAGGTTTGGCTGCTGGAGTCTACTGGTTCCCCTGCCTGTGCCAAGACATAACGGGGTATCCTGGTGTTGGCACTTCCCTGCTTTACCACCCTGGAGCTCAGGATCTCCTTCTGGTTTGCCAAGGTGGGGCTGGCTGCTGGTTTGCTGGGACACCTCCCATCCTGTACTCCTTCCCTTCCACCAGAGTGAGAGGGACCTTTCCCATTAATTCCCCAAGTTTTCCATGTTAAAAGACTGCTGCACCCCATCTTTCTGCTGGCTCAGCTGTTCCAGGCTCTTTCCTGGGGTGATATTTTCTGGGATTTTAGAGATTAATAAGGGAGAGTGAGAGCAACTTACTTCTTACTCCACTGTCTTGGCTCCCAGAAGTCAGAACCCCTAGGTTTTCCTAATTTCCTCATTGGCAAATTCTTCCCCTCTAAAGTTATGATATATTTGGAAAACATGTGGGCAGTTAGGTGGCACAACGCTTAGAGCTCTGGCCCTGGAGTAAAGAGGACTTAAAGTTCAAATCTGGCCTCAGATATTTACTAATTGTGTGAACATGGACAAGTCACTTAACCCCATTTGCCTCAGTTTCCTCACTGTAAAATTAGCTGGAGAAAGAAATGGCAAATCACACCAGTGTCTTTGCCAAGAAAACCCCAAATGGGCTCACAGACTTGGATGTGACTGATATGGCTCAACAACATATGTACATGTGTGTTTATGTGTGTGTGTGTGTATATATACATACACACACACACATATATACACACACATACATATATATTGTCATTGTTATAATATCCACACTTACATCCCATACATATCATAATGTTATCATGCATATATAGATATATCATATATTGTATATATTTCTGTGTGTTGTTTCCCACCTTAAAATATAAGTTCCTTGAGGGTAGAGACTATTTTGTTGTTTTTTATTTAGTGTAGGTTTTTTATTGTTTATTTTGCTTGTGTGTTTTATGATATTACATATCATAGATATAGACTTTCTGAAATATCTTATTTTAGAGTTACTGTGACTACATTGCAATTGTTCCATAATTCAATTACAACAAATTTTTTTTCTAATATAATGACAAGTCAACTTTTTTTTTCTACTGTGGTATTTCCTTCTATTCTTTCTTTCTGTCTATTTTGTTAAAAGTTCTGCTAAAAACAATAACACAACTATGATTGATATGATAATTATTACAATAAGTAATTTGACAAAGCACAATACATCCATACACCAAAATAGGCAAGTGCAAACTGACCATGTAGCCATGTATTGAATCCTGAAACTAGCTCACATTAATTAAATATTGGCTTGCATTAAATGTGACTTGTTATCATGTTATAATTCATACTAAATCAAATTTTACGTTATTTTAAATGGAGATAATCCAACCTATCTATAGACTTTATCTCCTCTAGAAAATTCATGTAAGAAATTACATATTATTAATTTTTTATTCTCTCAAATGACAATGCAGTGATGTTGACATATTATGTCAAGTGCTCAATAAATAATTGTTGAATCAATGATTAAAATACAAAAATTAGGCATTTCCTTTAAAATGAAATGGAAAAGGAATAATAAATAATCTTCCTTAAGCACAGTCTGATCTTGTACATCCCCCACTCAAGAATCATTAATAGTACCCCACTGTTTCTAGGATAAAATAGTTACTTCTCAGCTTGATAATTAAAACCCTGAATGATCTCAATACAGCTTACATTTACAAACTCATTTCCCATTTTTCCCATTCACACATTGAATGAAACAGCAAAACTGGTCTGCTTACTCTTCCTAGAACTTGACATCCCATTTCCTCTTTCTTTTACATTGCAGAGGATGAATGCCATATAGGTCTGTGATGCCCTCTGCCCTTATCTGCTTCTTAATAGTCTAAATTTCCTTCCTTCCTTTCTTCCAGGCTTAGGTTGATACCTAAAGTTCATAATCTCTTCTTTGTAAGTTGTTTTGTTTTTCATTATGTATTTACATATCTTCCAGTTAATATAAACTCAAGACAAGGACTCATCTTTTGTCTTTTACCACTAGTGCCTAGCTTGGTTCTTCGTACAAAGTAGGTCTTTAATTAATATGTACTTATTTAAAGTGAATTGGAAAAAAAAATCAGTAGATTTGAAGTCCAAAGGCTTACATTTGTATTATAGTTAATACTGATCATGCAACATTGAGCAAAACTATTTTATTTCCCTAACCTTCAGATTACTTCATTTAACAAACATTTTCTAAGCATCTGCTTTATGCAAACCACTATGCTAAGTGATGTGTTAGAGAGAAAGGATTTAGGAAGAGGTTCCTACTCTTAAAGAGCTTAAACTTTAATAAAGGAGATAAGGAAATCATCCAATATCTAAAACAATAACTGCTTCACATTTATATAGCATACTTAGCAGTAAAAAAAAAAAGTAAATAATTCTTGGACTATCTACTACATCATGTGGTAGAAAGATCAAATAAACTGTGGACAGCTCTATGCTTTGTAATCTAAAGTATAATAAGTATCAATATAAGGTATTCTGAGCAGAATCCAAAGAAATCAAGGTTTTAGTCATTAATCAGGTATGATACTCTCACTTAATTCCAATGATTTGATGACTAGCAACTTTTAATATCTGAGGAACATGGTTATGCATTGAATATTTAGAATAGCAAACCTGAGTTTAGTTCATGATGTTGTTCTTAATGTTCATTCTGAAAGCAACAATAGTAAAATCAATATTAAATTTAATAAAGATATGTGCTATAGGATATTGTGACCTAAAATATATCTGCAGCTATAAGATCAGGGATCAGCACAGAGGGCAGTTTCATGAACCAACTTTTATTGACTTTGTAAGACCACCCAGTCTTTAGGTGTTTTCTGTACCAAAACCTCAGGCAATTTGTAGCACAGATTTTTCAGCATAAGAGATTTCATAGTTTTAGAAATTATCTCATCCTATAACCCTAATCCCTTATACAAATGAGGAAACTTGGGGAAAATTAGTAAAAATGACTTACATAATGTCATGTTGGGCAAATCAGATAAGCAGAACCAAGATGGAGATTAAAAAGACAATGGAATATACATAGGCACACTGAGAAAGGTATTTAGGAAACCAATACCAGAAGGAACAGTATTTTGCCAGTGAAAGGTTTGACCCTTCTTGGTTGCTTTTGAACTTTCTAAAATTCAATGGTCTACCACAATAAAAAAAAGCAATATACCAGATTATATGTCAATCCTAAAGTTCAGGCTTATCTCACTTTCAATGTGCTACAGAGAGACAGCTTTGGAAGAAGAGAGAAATTTAGAACCAGTTTAAGATTTATGACATATTGATGGTCCTATCCCAAAAATCAATCTCCTTAATATTCTTATGATAGTAAATTTAGTTCTTGCCAGTAGGTTCAAAAAAGTAGTAACTCATATCCAGAATAGGGATGACCTGATATGGTAAACACTCAAGTTAAAAAAAAAAATCTGGTGGATTAATTTAATCATGAATTCAATAGAGCATAAGAGTATAATATTGCAGTTTAAGAAGCAAATGCAAATTTAGAGCAAGTAAATAAGTTCAAGGTTGAGGTAATGAAAAACAATAGTCTCACTAAAACCTATGCTTGGCAAACAATTGTAATCAATCAGTAAACATTTATTAAGTTCCTACTATATGCCAATGACTGCAAAATACCATGCTTTACAAAACCAGGTCTGTATATTCGAGTAGATTATCCAAACTACCATGCCACCCTAAATGCATTACTTATCTAAATGGAGAGTATGTTTTATCATTTGATCTTTGAAATAATAAATTATCATTGAATTGACCATATTTCTGATATTTATTTTTAATATTCATTTTTCAAAAATTATCAGTTCCAAATTCTCTCCCTACCATACACATTGAGAAGGCAAGTAAGTGATATTAATTATACAAATGAAGTCATGAAAAACATATTTCCATATTAGCCATGTGGCAAAAAAAAAAACAAGCAAAAAAGTATACTTAAGTCTGAATACAGATTTCATCATTTCTCTCTGGAGTTAAATGTTTTTCATTATGGATCCTTTGAAATTGTCTTGGATCATTGTATTTTTTTTTAGCATAACTCTTTCACAATGGATTATCAATACAATATACCATAAAATACAACATCAGTGCAATTACTGTAAACAATGTTCTGGTTCTCCTCAGTTCATTTTGCATCAGTTTATATGAATCTTTCTAGTCTTATTTTTTTCTGAAACCTTTCTGCTCATCATTTCTTATAGCACAATAGAATCACTTTACAATCATAAACTACAACTTGTTCAACCATTCCCCAATTGATAGGTTAACTTCCAGTTTTTTGCCACCACAAAAAGAGCTTCTATAAATATATTTTTATGCATAGGTCCTTTCCTCTTTTCTTTGATGTCTTCATGATATGGAACTAATATGGGTCAAAAAAGTATACCCAGTTTTATAGTCTTTTGGACATAGTTCCAAATTGTTCTCCAAAATGGTTGGAGCAGTTCACAACTCCATTTACAATGTATTAGTGTAGCTATTTTGTTGGAATCCCACTCATAAAGTTAGCTAATTTGTTAGGTATGACATGGTACCTCAAAGTTATTTTAAATTGCATTTCTCAAAACAAGTGATTTATAGGTGTTCTTTTTTATGTGATTGTTGATAACTTTGATTTCTTCTTCTGAGAACTGCCTGTTCATATGTTTAACCATTTATCAATTCGGGAATCAATCTATATTTATAAATTTGGCTCAGTTCCCTCTATGTCTGAGAAATGAGACCTTTATCAGAGAAAATTGCTGTAAATAGTTTCCCCTAGTTTCCTGCTTTCTATCTTATTTTGTCTGCTTTAGTTCTGTATGTGCAAATTTTTTTAATGCCATGTAATCAAAATCATTCACTTTACTTCCTGATCTTTGCTGTCTCTAGTTGCTCAAAAACTCTTCTTCTAATCATATATTTGACAGATTTTTTTCCATGATCCCTTAATTTACATATAACTTCACCCTTTGTGAAGTCTCAATCATTGGACCATATTTTAGTATACTCAGTAGATGTTTACCTACACATAATTTCTACCACACTATTTTGCAGTTTTCCAAACATTTTTTGTCAAATAGTGAGTTCTTAACCCAGAAGCTTGGATATTTCAGTTTATCAAACAGTAGATTACCATCATCATTTTGTTGTTGTTGTTGAGTCATTTCATTTGTACCTGATTCTTTGTGATCCCATTTAGGATTTTCTTGGCACAATGCTAGAGTAGCCTCTAGCCACTCTTTTCCTTCTCCAGCTCATTTTATAGATGAGGAAGTGAGGCAAACAAAGTATAAGTGACTTGTCCAGGGTCACACCGCTAGTAAGTGTCTAAGGCCAGATTTGAACTCAGGAAGATGGGTCTTACTGACTTCAGGTTTGACACTATATCCATTCTTTACCTACTTGCCTTCTATGGTCATTTATTAAAGAGTATTGTGTACCTACTCTAGTTAACTTATCTGCCACTCTATTTCTTAGCCAAGACCAGATTGTTTTGATGATTACAGCTTTGTAAAATTGTTTAAAACCTGATACTGCTAAGCCTCTTTCCTACACATTTTCTTATTGATTCCTTTAATGTTCTTGACCTTTTGTTTTTCCAGATGAATTTTGTTATTATTTTTTCTAGCTGTACAAGAAAATTCTTTGTTAGTTTGATTGGTATGGCTCTAAATAAGTAGATTAACTTAGGTAGAATTGTAATTTTATCATATGAGCTCAACCTATCCATGAGAAATTAATATTTCTTCAATTGTTTAGATGTCTTTATTTGTGTGAAAAAGATTTCATAACAGTGTGGATATAGTCCTAGGATTGTGTGAAATTGCTGTACTATATATTAATTGTTCAAACATTGTGTACTGACCACAGTTCTGTTCTTGGGATTTCTCCTGGAGGTGTCAGGAAGCAAACACCATCTTGGCCATTCTGTGGTCCTTTATAAAGTCACACTGGCTTTCAAGTAGATGACTATCTTCTAGCTGAAAGATGAGCCTATTAAGGAGGACTTTGGCAAGAATCTTGCCAGCAATGACTGAGAGACACCCTCCCCCCACTTGTGACTGTTAGAGGACGACCTTTTTTCCTTCATAGAGAAGGACAATGGAGGCAATCTTGAACTCCTGGGGGATAACTTCATCTTGCCATATCACCCAGAATGTATCAGTCACCTTTTACATGAGCATTGGACTCCCTGCTTTGTAAATTTCAGCCACAATATAATCAGCACCAGGCACTTTGCCACATAAGAAGAACCTAATGTCATTCAAAACCTTTTCTTCAGTTGGAAGTTTGACTACAGAGGGATGGACTTGGAGATGTAGTGGACGATCTTGGCATCCTTGATGTCTAACCAAGTTCTAAATACTCCAGAACATCTGCTTCCACCACCTTCATGACCCATTGGAACAAATTGTTCTCATCCACCTATTCTGTTAGGGAAGTCTGCCTGTGGTTTGGGTAGACACCCCCCTAATTTGCCTATGAGTTTGAGACCCTTTGGTTACCCTCAGCAAGGTTTAGCCCATCTGCCAAAACAATTTAATGGGGTGTGGCCACAGCACATGCTACATTTTTTTTGGAGCTATAGGTGAGAGTTAGGTGGTAGGTAAACACCAAAGTGAAAAGCAGCCCTGAAAAAGGGCTTGGTAACCCTCATACCAGAGGTACTAATTTCCCTCAACACCCATGCAACCCACAGTTTAACTACTTAATATTAGAGTCTATAAGATGGTTTGACTTCTTTATACAAGTAACTTCCCTATTTTTCTGGGTTATAGCTTGCACTCTTGTCCCAGGTGGGGGAGGAGTGAATACCTGGAGTTATAAGATGTTGTGCCTGGTGTTAAATCAAGTGTTGCTTAAACCAGACTTTCCAGAGAATGTTGATCAACTGTTATCATGAGTCTTGAAAATCCCCTTCTATAAATCAGGCTAAATGTAACCCAGAGTATACCTTTACCAATTGTCTAAGACTACTCTCTCTGCATCCCTGGCCACTGAGGAACTCATCAATGATCATGCTCAGAACTTTGAGCCTCAGTTTCTCTTCATCACAGATTTTTGTCATGATGATTGTTTTGACAGGTAGATTTTTGTGTATTGTATATTGTTTGCCATTATTTTAAAGGGAATTTCTCTTCCTATACCTTCCTTCTGGACTTGGTTGGTAATATATACAAAAGTGAATGTTTATGTGGGTTTGTCTTATATCCTACCACTTTGACAGAGTTATTAATTGTTTCAACTTGTTTTTTAATTGATTCTTTAAGGTCCCTAAAGTATATCATCATCTGATCTACTAAGTATGATAATTTTCTTTCCTTATCGATATTTTTATTCCTCCCATTTATTTTTCTTGTCATTGCTGTAAGTAGCATTTCTAATACAATATTGAACAATGGTGTTGATAATGGACATCACTGATCTTATGGGGAGAGGGGTGAACCTTTTAGTTTATTCCCACTATAGATAATGCTTTCTCTCATTTTTAAATGGATAGTACTTATCATTTCTAAAAATGGTTCCACTGATTTGTATGTTCTATAGCATTTTTTTAATGAGAAAGAGTGTTGTATTTTTTCAAAAACTTTTCTTTGACATCTATTGATATAATCAAAGGGGTTGTTTTATTGTTTTTGCTATTAATATTGTCAATGATTATGACAGCTTTCCTAACATTGAACCAGCCTTGTATTTCTGGTATAAATTCCAGCTGATCACAGTGTATGATCTTTGTGATACATTACTGTAATAACCTTGTTAGTATTTTATTTAAATTTTTTTCTCAATATTCATTAGAGAAATTGGTCTATAGCTTTTTTTCTCTCTCTGTTTTTGCTTTCCCTAGATTAGATAGTAAAACCATATTTTTGTCAAAAAAATTTGGTCTGGCTCCAACCTAAACTATTTTTTCAAATAGTTTTTATAGTGTTAAGATTAATTTTTCTTTAGCTGTGTGGTAGATTTCATTTGTAAATCCATCTGGTCCTGAATAGCTTACTTAATTTCTTTTCCTAAGATAGAGTTATTTATTTATTTGATTTCCTAATATGTTTATTTAGGCAATTAAAATTTTTGTAAGTATTCATCCATTTCACTTGACTTGTTAGTTTTATTGGCATATAATTGGGGGAAATGATTCCTAATAATTGTTTTAATTTCATCTTTACTGGTGGTATATTTACCTTTCTATTTTTTCATAGTTGTAACCTGGATTTTTTCTTTCATTTTTTACCCAAATTAACTAATGGTTTATCTCTTTTTTTCTCCATAAAATCAGCTCCCAGTTTTATTTAAATGTCTTTTTTATTTTCAATTTTACAAATTTCTTCTTTGATTTTCAGGATTTCTGTTTTGGTGTTTAACTGGTGGTTTTTTATTTGTTCTTTTTCTAGGGTTTTTTTTTTTCAGTTGCATGGATTTACTCTTTCTCTTTTTTGTTGATATAAGCATTTAGAATTATAAATCTTTCCCTAAGTACTGTTTTGGCTGCATCCCACAAATTTTGTTATGTTGTCTCATTGATATTACTAACTTTAATGAAATTATTGGTTGTTTCTATGATTTGTTTTTTGACTAACTCATTATTTATGATTTTAGTATTTAGTTTCTAATTAATTTCCAATTTATGCTTCTACAACCTTTTTTGTTGAATGAAATTTGTATTCCATTATTGTCTGAAAAGAGTACATTTAATACTTCTGCTTTTTTGCATTTATTTCTGAGGGTTTTTTTTTTTATTCCCTAATAGCTGGTCAATTTTTATGAAGGTGCAATGTACAGCTGTGAAAAAAAAGTTTACTCCTTTCTATTCTTATTCAATTTTCTCTAGACATATATTACATACAAGTTTTCTAAAATCTTCTTCATCTCTTTAACTTCTTATTTATTTTATGGTTAGATTTATCTAGCTCTAAGAGGAAAAAGTTGAGGTTCCCTAGTATTTTAGTTTTTCTGCCTATTTCCTTGTGTATCTTATTCAACTTTTAATATTGGATGCTATGCCATTTGATCCATATATGTTCAGTATTGATATTACTTCATTATCTATGCTATCTTTTAATAAGATATAGTTTCCATGCTTATCTATTTTAATTAGAACTATTTTTATTTTTGTCTGAGATCATGATTGCTAACCCTGCCTTTTTTTACTTCAGCTGAAGCATAATGGAATCTGATATAATTACTTATTTTAAGTCTCTGTATCTTTCTGTTTCGTGTGTGTGTGTGTGTATGTGTGTGTGTGTGTGTGTGTGTGTGTGTTTATAAGCAACATGTTTTTGGATTCTGATTTTTAAACCATTATGCTATCACCTTCCATTTTATGGATTTGTCCCATTCATATTCATAGTTCTTATTACTGTGTATTTTCCTGTTCTATTTTCTTCTCTTTATTCTCTCTCTGTCTCTGCCTTTTTCTGTCTCTATTTCTCTGTCTCTCTCTGCCTCTCTGTCTCTGTCTCTGTTTCTCTCTCTCTCTCTCGCTATCTCTCTCTCTTTTTTGCTCTCTCACTTTCTCTCTCTCTCTTTTTCTCTTCCCTGCCCCTATTCAAAAGTCTACTTTTCTTCTGACCACTGCCTCCTTTAATCCACCCTTTTATAACTACCCATCTTTCTCTTATCACCTATCCCCTTCTATTTTCCTGTTGGGTAAGATTGAATTCTATACCCAACTGATGTGTATGTGTATGTATATGTGTAGGTATATATACATACATATATACAAATATGTATTATATATACATATAGATAAATTGTATATGTGTACATCCACAGTGATATGTAAGTTATATGTGTGTTTTTGTGTTTGTGTGTATAAATATATTCTTCCCTCTGTGAACCAGTCTAGATGAGAATGAAGATAAGCATTTCTTGCCTCAGACATTTTCCCCTCCATTCTAAAAGCTCATCCTTGTGCGCATCTATTATGTGAGGTATCTCTCCCATTTTTTCCTCTCCCTTCCCTCTTCTCCCAGTGCATTCCTCTTTCTTTACCACACTCATATACACATACACATACACTTTACGTCAGGAATATAGCTAGAGAAATAGATAGATAGATAGATAGATAGAGAGAGAGAGAGAGAGAAAGAGATGATGGATAGATAGATAGAAATCTATTTATCTATCTATCTTATCTGACATAATCAATTCACTCCCATGACCTCTATATGGAGCTGTTCTAACCACTCTAAAAATGATAAAGTTCATAGGAGTTATATGTATCCTCCTTCCACAGAGGAATGTAAACATTTCAACTTCATTGCATTTCTTTTGATTACAGTTTCATGGTTACTTTTTTATGCTTCCTTTGAGTCTTGTGCTTAAAAGCCAAATTTTCTATTCAGCTATAGTTTTTTTTTTGTCAGGAATTCTGGAAAGTTCTCTATTTCTTTAAATATCCATTCCCTCTTTCCTTCATTTTGAAGGATTATACTTAGTTTTGCTGAGTAGGTTATTCTTGGTTGTAATATTAATTCCTTGGCTTTCCAGCATGTCATATTCTTGGCCTTCCACTTTTTTAGCATGGAAGTTCTTAAACTTGTGTGATCCTGACTGTGGCTCCACAGTATTTGAATTGTTTCTTTCTGGACACTTGAAATATTTTCTCCTTGACCTGGGAGTTCTGGAATTTGGCTATAATATTCCTGGAAGTTTACATTTTGGGATCTTTTGGGAGGTGATCAGTGGATTCTTTCAATTGCTATCTTATCTTGTTTCTTGGATATCAGTGCAGTTTTCATTTATAATTTATTGAAATATGTTATCTAGACTCTTTCTTTGATCATATCTTTCAGATAGTCCAATAATTCTTAAATTATCTTTTCTCTATCTACTTTCCAGGTCAATTGTTTTTTTCTGGTTAGATGTTTCATATTTTCTTCTGTTTTTTCATTCTTTTGACTTTGTTTCTTGATCTCTTATGGAGTCACTAATTTTCACTTGCCTTTAATTTTTAATGAATTATTTTCTTCAGCTAGCTCTTGTACTTCTTTTTCCATTTGTCCAATTCTCATTTTTTAAGGAGTTTTTTTTCCCCTCAGTGAATTTATGCCACTTTTACTACTTGGCCAATTCTAAGGTACTATTCTAAGGTGTTTTTTTTTTCTTTAGTATTTTTGGTTCCTCTTTTACCAAGCTGTTAAATGTTTTTCATAATTTTCTTTCAACATTCTAATTTCTTTTCCCAATTTTTCTGTACTGTTCTTATTTGATTTATAACTAATTTTTGCTACACACACACACACACACACACACACACACACACACATATTTTCCTTCTGACCATCTAAGTTGTCTTGGGATGGAAAAAAATCTCCCCCTCAACCTTTGTTGGCTCTACTGCTCCAGAACTTGATTTGAGGTATAATTTAAAGTTGTTTGGGGGGGAATGTTGAGAGAGCTTAACTGTAGTATTTCCTCTAGTCCACCATATCGTCTCCATCCTGCAAATTTGTCATAGTTTTCAGAGTTTTCAAAGATTTTTTTTTTACTGTGTTGTCATTGTCTTGGTTTCTGTTCATTTCCTTTCTAATCAGATTATAAATGTCCAAAATTATTCATTATTATAATATTGATGTGGTATATAAATTCTGTTTGTTTTTCTATGTCTCTGAAATAATCTAATTTTTCATTATTTTAAGAGCATGATAGTGCTCCATCACATTTATATACCTTAACTTAATCAAACACATCTCACTTGTTAAACACCATCCTGTTTTCCAATGTTTTAATCACCAGAAAAAGAACTGCTATAAATGTTCTTGTGCATGAAGGAACTTTTCTTCTTTCATTGATCTCTTTTTGTGTATAGGCCTGCAATGGTTTAGCTTAGTCAAAGGGCATATATTGTCTAATAACGTTTTTATGTATAATTCAAAATTACTTTCCAGAATGGTTGAATCCACTCATAGGTTCATCTACATTGAATCAGTGTTCCTGATTTCCCACAATCCCTCTATTTGTAATTTCCCTTATTTAAGAACAGATATGTCAATAAAATTGAAAAATTTCCCCAAAAAAACCTACTGTGGTATGATTTCCTTTTCCATGTCTGAAGAAATGCAATTTATGAAATAAATTTAACCATAATGAAAATGACCAGGAGGATGACAGGCCCAGAAATAATGGTATAAAAAAAGGAGTTAAAGGAAATAGGGAAATAGCCTAAAGAAAAGAAGACAAAGGCAAAAAAAAATGAGAAAGGAATTTAAATATGTGAAAGGTTATCGCAAATAATGGGGTTGCACTTGTTATATGTCATTTCAAAGCTAGCCCTGTTATCAATGAAAGAAGTGTCAAGAAGGCTGATTTCTTTCCACATGAAAAAGACCTTTCTAACAACTAGGATGTCCAGCAATGATACAAGCTGTTTTGGGAAAAAATAGCAGTGGGTTCAGGGTTATTTAAAGGTATGTTAGCTAACCAACTAATAGGGGATGTCAGAAATGTTAAAAAAAATTATTTTACAAGTGGGAAGTTGAGCATTTTATTCCTAAGATTCTATAATTCCATGATTTTCTTTTAAAATTCATTTTATTGACATCATTTCTTTTTAATTAAATTTCACTCTGTATCCATCCTCCTACTCACTTCCAGAAAGACATTTCTCTTAAGAGCAAGGATAATAAATTTGATCAAAACTAATCAATACATCAAAAGTCTTTCATTACATGTAATGCTCCATACACATGAGCCCCTACTTCTCAAATGATCATGTGCAAAGAAGTATCTCCACATATTTCTTCTTTGGAGTCAAGGTTGGTCGTTATAATTTTTTAACATTCAATTTCTATTGTTCTGTAATTTCCATTTATGTTATCATACATATTGTGTGTATTTATTCCTGCTTCTATTTGATTTTTTATAGATTCATGTCTTCAAATGTTTATCTGTATTTATTATGTTTATCATTTTACATGACACAGTAATATTCCATTACATTATCAATTTTTATAGCATAGCAACATTCTATGACAATTTATCTAGCCATTTCTTGATCAATCTTCATCTATTTTATTTCCAGTTCAGTCCAGCAACAAAAATTGCTGCTAAAGTAATTTTGATATTTGTGCACTGCATTGGCATATGCAGCAGGATCTCTAGGCCAAATGGTATCTTGGTAGTTTCATTTATGTAATTCCAAGTTGCCTTTCTGAATAGTAGTATACCCTATTCATTTAATTTTTAATTAAATGTTATTTTTCAATCAATAGAAATCAGACTTCTTTCAGTTTCCCTGAACCTGAAAGAAAAACAAAGGCTCTTTTACAAGCATGTATATTCAAGAAAATAAAAATACATATTGGCCATGTCTAAAAAATATATATGTATCAATCTCCACTCTGAGTTAATCATGCTTCTATCACAAGGTGTACATCATGTTTCATCATGAGTCCTCTGAAATTGATTCATTGCATTTATCAGAGTTCTGAAAATTTTTAATTTTTTATTTATTTTTATTCTTCTAGCATTTATATGGCACTTGAAGTTTCACAAATCACTTTAAAATATTATCTCATTTTAATTTTCAAAACAGCCCTGGGAGGTCAGTGCTATTCTTATTCCCGTTTTACAGATGAAGAAATAGGCAGATAGACATTAAGTGACTTGTCCAAGACCACACAGTGCATGTCTGAGGCTAGATTTTGTCTTAGGTCTTCTTGACTCCAGGTCTAGCTCTTTATCCTCTATATAACCTAGCTGCCAATGGTACTAAAGTTCATTTTTCAGTGTTGTTGTTGCATAAATCATTCTCCTGATTCTACTCACTTTACTTTGTGTCAGTTCCTGGGGCTCTTCCTAAGATACTCTGAAAAATCCCTTTTATATATTTTTTTACAGCACAATAGTATTCTACCACATTCATATACCATAATTTTTCAGTCATCCCATAATTGATAGTAACCACTCAGATCCCATTTCTTTGCCACTAACACACACACACACACACACACACAC
>NW_020949351.1:3188007-3193163 GCF_900497805.2 Vombatus ursinus | reverse complement strand
ACACACACACACACACACACACACACTGTTATAATGTGTTTTTATATATGGGTACTTATCCTTTCTCTGATCTCTTTGAGAGCATAAACCTAGTAGTCATATCTCTAAGTCAAAGATCTTCACAGTTTAATAAGTTGGTGAGACTAATTTCAAATTGCTTTCCATAATTGCTGGATCAGTTTATATTTCCATCAAGAGTGCATTAATGTATATATTTTCATTTGTTTTTATTAATATTTTCTTTTTTTAAGAACACTTCTAATAGGAGTTGGACAGCATGCTTCATCATCAGTCCTCTGAGTCACAGACAGTCAGTGTGTTTGTCAGAGTTCTTACAGCTTTCACTGTTTTTTTCTTAAAGAATTGTTTTAATTAATTATTTCCTGCTTCTGCTTCATAAGTTTATAAAACATTCACCAAATTATTGATTTATATTGATATTATAATGTAAATTGTTCCTATTTTGCTCACTTCACTCTGCATCAGTTCCTACAAATATACACTTGGCTCCTTGAAATTGTCTATTACTTCATTTCTTTACAGATGAATTGTCTTCTATCATATTCATATACTACAACTTGTTTAGTCATTGTTCAACAATGTATCCAAAATTGAAATGAATACTAAATATTAAAGACTATGCCATTAAAAATTAAAAGTGAAGCCAATCAGACTTTTTGCAGTTTTGAGGAGGGTATAACTTCTTAAACAAACAAAAAGTTCATTTTTATTTCAAGAAATTGAAGAGATTTTGCACAAATAAAATTATTTCACCTAGGATACAAAAGAAAATGCTCAACTGGAAAAATATGAAATATCCACAATGGTCTACTATTCAATATAAATATGTAGCAGGATATGTAGATGACTAAAACAATTCTCCAACATCTAAGTAATCAAAGGATATAAGCAGTTCTCAAAAGAATTGTGTGCTATGAAGCACCATATGAAAGAATACTCCAAAACAAAACAACCCAGACTTTGTGCCTCATACTTAGCAAACTGTCAAAGATGACAAACAATGGGAATAATCAATGTTGAAGGGTTGTGTAAAGCTGGGAACATCAATGCATTGTTGGTGGATCCTTTGTTTTTACAAATGTTGAATTTTCTTTCCATCACTTTAGATATTTTAAAAATATTCTTATATTAACCCAGTTAGTACAGAATTATCAAAATCTTTTATGGAATATATTAATATTCCATTGATATGCAATTCATGGTAACAGTGTATGTAGCGATAGACATGGACTCGGGAAGACCTGAGTCTGAGGCTAGCCTCATAAACTTATTTGTTGTGGGACATTTAGCAAGCCTTTAACCTCTACTACCTTCAGTTTCCTCATAGTAAAATAAAAATAATTTGAGAATAAAATATGTATAAAGCATATTGTAACTCTTAAAAAGCCATTCAATTTTACCTACAATTGTTAGTATTGTTACTGTAATGTATAATTTTAGAAAGTTATTTGGATATGAGAGTCTAAATAACTTGGTTAACCTGATAGCTAGTATTTGTCAGGGGTAAGGCTTGAACCCAAACATTCCCCCCTTCAGGGCTGATATGCTAGGCATTAGATGATATTACTATTAGAGTAAAAATATTCATATATGTTTACATACTTATTTAATTTATTCTGTTAATATATGATCCCTATTAAATTTTTCCCTATATTTTATAGTCACCTCTCAAAGTCTCAAATGATTAGGCTTAAAATAAATAAAGTCAGTATTAGATTTTATCTGAATTTGCCTAGAAATAAAGTAGTTGGCATCACAAAGTCATCAGGAATGTCTTTTGAAGTACCATAAAGTCATTATATCTGTCAGATAACTTCATGGGGAACCAAAGTTGCAATACCAACATCAGTTGTTATTTCTTACAATGTTTAAAATGAAATGTGTCACACATAGGGATTAAAATAGACTCAGTAGGGTTCAAATTCATTGTGGAAAGGGGTATTATTTCTGGCTTGGCTTGATTTTTTGTAAGTTGAATTTAAAACAAAAGCTAGAGTCCAGCTGGGTTCCATCCTTTTGTATGATTGAATTGGGGGTTCGGAAGAATCCAATCATTGCCCAAATTAATCTTATTTCTAGTCTTTCAGAATAGAGCCAATCTGTATCACATTTAAGTTTCTAAAGTATCTGTCATTTATCATATTGATTTTAAGTTGTTATAGGTGCTATTTTTTTTCTTTTTTTTTCTTTTTTTAAAATTTTTTTTCTAAAACCTCTGGCCTATCCCTGAGATTTGCATAGCTGTCTATTTCTTTCTCATCAGATGTAACTAATATCATCTCCAGGTTATTCAATTTACCTTATGTCTTTTCTGCTTTATTTTCCAGAGATATAAGACTGTTTTGCATCTTGTCTATCAAGTCTCTGACCATCTCTATAAATGATTGCCCTAAACTTGAAGATGACAGAGATGAGGGTAAGATCTCAAGCTGGCAAATTTGCAGTGACCGTATAGAAATTGCCTGTAGGGTGAGTTGCTATTTCTTTACAATTTCATGGTTTGGGTATAGTACCCCTGCTGTCTCCACAACAGCAGAGGTAGAAATATTTTACTTAATTTCAAGTGACAATTGACGAAAGAAAGATGTTGACAGAATCTTTTGAAAAATGCAACTTTTCATCTGAGTGGCAGGCCTGGACTTGCAAAGTCCAGTATGTAAAAGACTAAATTCAAACCTCCAGCAGAGCACTCTGATCCTGAATTCTTAGTCTTCACTTTGCTTATTTTCCATTCAATGATCCCTAATTTCTAATAATTCCTGACTACTGGTAGGAAGCATTTAGTCACATTTCCTTTAGTTCAGCATTTCTAGTGCTTCAGCAGCAAGAGTCTTACAAGATTCTGCATTTAATATTCTTGAACCAAGTCCTCTGGAAGGTTATCAGAGATTTTATTGTTATAGCCATAACTATTAAGGCTATTATCATTTTAAACAACAGCTGGGCCAAAAGATTTCCTCCTCCCTCTTCCATCTGGTAATTGAGGTTTTGCTGGCAACAGAAAATACAGTGAAAATACAGAGACCAATTATATTTCCTGATTCTAAAAAGCAGGCTCAGGATAAGCATGATATAAATAAAATACCTCTTTCAAAAATTATCAGGCTACAATAAACACCCAAATAAGCTGAGTTTTTGATCTACCTAAGTGTTTCTAGGCCTACAGTCAGTTTCTCCATGGGGGAGAGAGAAAGGGAGAGAGAGAGAGACAGAGAGAGAGACAGAGACAGAGACAGAGAGAGAGACAGAGAGAGAGACAGAGAGAGAGAGAGAGAGACAGAGACAGAGAGAGAGAGAGAGAGAGAGAGACAGAGAGAGAGAGAGAGAGAGAGGTGGTCTCAGACAAAAAAAGACCTGGATTCATATTGGCTGTGGGACAGTGGGACAGTCACTTATCTCTCAGTACCCTATGCAACAATTCTTTAAGAAGTTCAAAAGTAGCAGAGAAAGTAAAAGAAATAACTAACCAGCAAGTTTAAGTGTTTATCTAACTTATTTTTTACAGATGGGCAGCAGACCTAAGGTTACTTAGTACTGAGATAAGCACAAGTAAAACACTAATCCATAATAACAACTTTTGTTGTTCAGTCATTTCAGACTGTTTGTGACATCATTTGGGGTTTTCTTGGCAAAGATACTTCAGTGGTTTACCATTTCCTTCTCTAGTCATTCTACAGACAAGGAACTGAGGCAAACAGGGGTCAGTGACTTGCCCAGGGTCATATGTCTAGGTGTCAGGTCAAATCTTACTTCATGAAGATGAGTCTTTCTGACTTCAGGTCAGATACTCCCTCCACTAGCAACATCTGGGTTCACATGACCCATAAGATAAAAAATAATACATTCAATAATCTCTTCTATAGAAAATATCTTTCTGTAGTTTGGAGGTTTTTTTTTTCATGAAAAACTCAAATGTATTTCTTTCAGAAGGCCATCTTTTATGTATGTTCCTTCCTGGGCTGTCAATCTGATCTTGTCTTTAATGATATTATTAGCTTGATAATTTTGTTTTTCCCTGGTTGGAAGCACTACTCATTTTCAGGAAATGTTTTATTCATCGTGTTAAACTCCAGATGTGGTTTAAAAAAAAAGATTCCATCATTATTACCTTTCAGAATTAGTTTCAGTCTTTAGCTGTGGTCTAAGTAAATAGACATAAAACCAACATTTCAGATGATTGATTTTTTTCCCAAGTTTATATGCTCTTGGAACCGAAACAATGGAGAAAAACCATCTAAAGACAAGGGTACAAGTCCCATGTAACTAACCACTTTCCTTATCTTCTCTTTGGGCCACACCATAAAGATGCATTGATGGGAATTCATTGAAAACTGACACCTGATGACATAAACTTAATAGAAATTGAATTATAATTGCATATGAGTGATAATTTTTCAATCAGTGATATTTATCTTCAAACTATAGTTCTTAACATTGATTTCCAAGTGTTGCCCTTTTCTCACAACAAGACAAAATTATCACCATTCTATAAAAAATTAACATTTGCAGTGAAAGGGCTGAACCAATTGACAACTTGAATAATTCTACAAATCAAAGAATGCTTATCCCTCTGGTAAGACACAGGTACTAGCAATGGCTGATCTATGTACCTTAACAGACAAATAACTCACTTGTCTCTACAAATGGAAAAAAAAAATGTCAGGGCTTATCTCTTGCTCATTTAAAAAAAAATTGATTTGTCTTCCTAAAGCTTCATTCAATAGACCTGAAAGTCATTCTTATTTCCTGGGCCTTCAACCCTTTGATTACTGTTGTACTCTTTCCCCTTTTCCCTTTTGCATCCTTTGGAAAACACAGATTGTTCATTATCTTTCATGCTGTCTCTACAATAACAGAAGATTAATGAATTTTTATCAGGAAAGCTTCTTGAGAACTGTTGACAAGTACATTTGTATATATTTAATAGTGTAAAATCAGAAATTCTAAAGATTAGATCACAAAAACAAACTCTCCGTGTCCAAAGAGTAGTAGAAAATTGGTTTCAGTTTCTATAGGTGACCTCAGATCAATCCAATGTTGATCAAATGTCACTCTGGTCCAAAAGGGAAAAAAGAAACAGGGAAAAAGAAGAAAAGAAAAGAAAAGAAAAGAAAAGAAAAGAAAAGAAAAGAAAA
>NW_020949351.1:3178035-3187997 GCF_900497805.2 Vombatus ursinus | reverse complement strand
AAGAAAAGAAAAGAAAAGAAAAGAAAAGAAAAGAAAAGAAAAGAAAAAAAGATATATTGACTTCTCTTTTGGTGCTTCCAAAGTTTTTTTTTTTCCTTCCATAAGAGATAATGAATGAATATTTATTCTTTAGAGGACCAATGAGGAAGTCTCCATTGGTGGCTTTTTTAAATTTTATTTTATATTTTGAAAAGGGAAAGGGATTAGGCACATGCATACAAAAATGGGCCCTAATCATTCAAGTTACTGAGTATTTAGGTTTCCATATTCTCTTTGCTCCATGGCCAATAAAAGCACTATAATTATATTAGCAGCAATAGTAATAAATTCTGATATTGTATCATATAATGATAAAATCCCTCATCCTCTTCCATCAGAATAACTAATAAAACTGCTACCTAAAGCTTATAAAGGGAAGGTATGAATTACATGCTAAGTGAAAAAGCTCTGTTGTTTTTTGCTAAGAAGCTTGAATCATTCTGAAATGATTGCCTCAGTTTTCCCTCCCTATTCTTTCATCTTTCTTAAGTGATTTTTAGAGTGGAGAAGAAACATGAAAAATGAACTGTTTCAGAATTTTCTTCTTTAGAGGAAAAAAAACAATTCTTTTATCCAATTGCTTATCTCAAAACCATCCCTAGCTGGATTGGACAATAGGAAAAGAATAAAAGATATCTAAATCATTCATAAGAAAGTGAATATTTTAGAAGAATGCTTCAAATTGTCTTTCCTGAAAGTAGAGCTCATCTCATCTTTCAGTCTTGAGTTGGGAAGAGAGAAATGCCTCTCCTCCCTCATGTGGCTCTGTCCCTTTACATTTTTCTTATACATAGCCAATATCTATCTATCTATCCATCTATCTATTATCTATATCTATAGATGTACATCTATAGATGTACATCTATAGATATAGATATATCTACTTAGATCAATCCATATCTATATAGATCTATATCTATACTCATGACATAGAGTTTTAGAGCTGGAAAAGACCATAGTGACTTGCTAGTGTAAACCTATCATGTGATGATCTTCATTATTAGATGAAGAAACTAAAACCAGAAATGTGAAGTATCTTATCTCAACAAACACATATAATTATTTAGAACTAGAAATTTGGTATCTTGACTCTTGTCTTTTCTTATATTGTCTGTTCTTCTTTTATGCTAAACTATACTTATCTCCTTTAACTGCTTAGCATTTAAAACTCTGCTCACCATTTTAACAGACACTAGCCCTGCAGATACAATATTAATGATTATAAACATATATGAAAAATATTAAGGGGAAATGATTTTAAATAACTGAAACTTTTACATGGATTTTTTTCTAGTTCTCTGCCCTACTACTCCCATCTATGTCTTCAAATAAGCACAGTAGTTTCTTCATAACAGTGTCATAGTATGTTGGAGACCAGAGGAGTCAAACATGTAGCATATAGCCCACAACAGTCTCAAGTGCAGCATGAACCATATTAAAACCATACTACCTATCAAATTATAATGTATTGTTGTATTAATAAGAAATATATATAAAAGCACAAGTGGTTTTCTAAGTCTATATGCATCCCACAGGGATATTTATGCATAATTTATTATCCCCCATTTCTATTTGAGTCTGATACCACCATTGTAGACTACCTGATAGAGATGGTAGCACCTAAAGTACTGCTAAAATCATGAACTCTGGTAGTAATCTTAGCCTACCTTCCTAGCATAGTGGTGAGGTTTGGTAATTTATTTAGCCAAGTCACCCTATTCCACTTAAAGCGATAAGATGCCCTGGTACCTTAACAGAATGAAAACATTTAATCTTAATCATAGGCTTTAGTTTCAGTCAATTAATGATAGGTTTTAGGCTAAGTGTAAACAGTTCTTGAAATTGGAGTGATAGTGCAAAGTAATTTTATTACACAGTCTGAAGAAAACTGTCACATCCTAGAGGTTATCCATATATTATCAAACTCATTAGAACCAGAATAATTAAAGTGGTTGAAACAAGGACTTAGCTTTGGCCTTGGCCTAGGTCTCTTCTTAACCCACTCTGATGGGACAAGGGCTTTTTGAGTTTTGAAGGATAAGGAGGATGTTGAATTTCCCATCTTCCCATTGTTATTCTAATGGTATCCTTGGATAAGCTGACAGCAATATCTTTAGAGCTAAGTATGGCCTGGATGTATTATATTCATGACTCCACAAGTTGGCCAACAAAAACACCATAGAAAAACAACTCCCAGATTGCAGGCTTACCCAGATTAAAAAATAATATGGAAATATTTAAGAAATTAAATAAAAATACAAAACAATATAGATAATGTTAATTTGTGGTTTTCAAAGTCATTATGCAGCCTTCAGGAATTGGAGTTTGATATCAGTGAAGTATACCATTCATAAAGGGAATTTTCTGAGTACTTCATGAAAAGGAAAAAAAAAAGACCTCTTAGCTCCCAATAGCTGTACCTTTTTGCTACATGCTCTACAAGTTTGAACCAGTTTTCCCCCGGACTATATATTTGTTTGTGGGAGAGTGTGTCTTATACTTTTGGTGGATGGCATGTAACTTCACAAAATACTATTCTTACTGCAGTGTTTTAGTAAATATTCCTTTTTTTACAGATATGCTATATTTCTTTAATATTTCAGAGAGACCTAAAAATGTTCTAGATGAATGGTCCTCCAAGTGATTTTCTGATAATAATGAGGAAAAAATAAAAACACAAGCACAAATATAAATATACCCATTCTAATAATTTGGAAAATTTAAACCTCCACAGGAGTGTTTTTTTTTCTTTTTTTCTTTCTTCATTTCTTTCATTCATTCTTTCTTTTGCAATAGATACCATGTTAACCTACTCCCTTACTAGCAGTTTTCTATAATTTTCTTTGTTCCCCAATGCCCTATCTTAAACCCCTTCCCACCAGAAAATATTCCTAGGCAACATACAAACAGATAGTCCTTAACTTGGAAACTGAGAACTTTTTTTTTGGTTTTGATTTCCTTCAACCATTGACTTATTTTCCTTCTCTTGAAATATTATATAAGCTTGACATTTATTTTCTTTTTTGTTCAGTTGTTTTATCTTGTTTGATTGCTGTACTTGTTCTTTAAAACAATTGGCTATTTTTTCCTGGTATTCTTTCTTCCTTTTACTGTCATCCTTTTCATCTTTCTTTCCACATATCTGAGACACATTATATGTAACTACACCATGATTTGAACCTAACACTCCTACTGCCTATTTTCTTTCTTCAGAAAAAAAAATAAATAGAATACAGATTTGAGTTTGACTGTAAAATCAAAATATCATTTTCATAGATTCACATTGCTATATTGGGAAACATGTAAAGTAGGGGTGTTGACTTCAGTGAAGACTAGTTAGTTGTGAAGCAGTGAATAACCATAACCTTGGCCTTCATGGCCTCTGAGTTTTTCTCCTGAGATATCTTAAACTGATTTGATCCACACTTGTTATGATGAGCTCTGAGCCTAGAATCTGAATAAGAGGACTGTCATGCAAAACGGTGTCCATGAAATACTATTGATACAACTCCATTATCTTCTGCTCCAAATATTCATTCATCAAGGCATTGGAAAAAGGCTTCTGAAGTGGCCTAATACTTTTGTCCCTGATGCTATTTATTCTCTAGCAAGATGGATATTTTTGAAGGGGTTTACAAAATATCACTCAATTGAGTTTAAATAGATTCCTCCATAGGCAAAGGAATTTCTGAAGATTTCAACAGTGGGTCAAATTTAAAGTTGCTCTCCAAGGTGGAATATGTTGCAGATAAATTGATGGTCATGACTTGGCCCCCAGCAAAGTATAAGTCATTATCATTTTTGCAAATACTTTAACAAGAAGGAAGAGCCAAATAGATTTCTTTGCTCATATTGGAGTCTTCACAGTCTTCAACCCCAGCAAAAGTTTACCATTCAAAGGAGGGGATTGTGACTTAATTCTGTCACTGTCACTTTTTGTTTCCTGCTATGTTGGCTTTCTCTTGAATGGATTGAAGAAATAAAATTTCTAAGAGGCTTGCATCTCCAATGAAGATGTTTATCTTTGTCTTGTACTTCATCTGCAGATGAACAAGGAATACTACTGGTAGAGTTCATTTCTGTTGCCTTTTCTCAGCAACCTGTTCATCACTAGGAGGGTAAGCCTGGTGGTTATCAGACCAGTAGGCAATTCCATAGAGATATGTTTCAGAAAGCATTCCTGGAAACAGCTGTAGCTATATGACTCTAGGCAAGTGATATATCCTCTCTGAGCCTCAGGTTCCAGAATGTTTCCAGTCTAATGGCTCCTGAGGCATGACATAAACACAATTGTCCATGGAGAGAACAAGTTTAGTTGTTATTTTTGTCTCGAAATGTTTGCAAGCCTTCCTTGAGTTGATTCTGTAGGGGGAGGTTTGCTGTTTAATCTTTCAGTAATGTCCAACTCTTTATGTCCTTCAATTCCATGTGTCCTCTTTCACTCTGTAGCCATGGGCATCTTCCCCAAAACCTCACCAACTGCTCTGAGCTCTTCCCCTGCCACCATGCCACCTTTACAAAATCAAAAAAATATACCTTACTAAAAGTTAATTAAGGCTAGATTTTAAAAATTATTCTAAACTTATAAGATTGGCTTTAGAAACTTTAGAATCTAAAAGTATACCCCTGGAATCTTGAGGGGGAGATACAGCCTTATTCTCAGTCACAAGTGGGGATAATACTTTTCAGAGTTTACATGGATTATACTCATCTTTTTCTCCCCACTAATGTGGTCTTCAAATTAGGGTAGATACCACCACATATTCTAGCATTAATCATTATTTGTGGCTAACTTTAACTTAAATGGTCCTACCAACCTAATCTAGATTATGGTACAAATTCTACTGCTTGTATGTTTCCTTGTATCCAAGTTGACTTCTGCTTTGTACCTAAATATTTGCCAGATGATTCCCTTTGTATTCTTCTGTCTGGATTGCATTTTTGTAACCCCAATGCTTAGCATAGTGCCTAGTATATTGTAGACACTTAACAAATGCTTATTGCCTGACTTGAATGACTAATATTTTTGATCCTAGCCTCTCCTGGCCAGTCCTGGCCCCAGGGTTGAATTGTCACTGGAAAAGATTACTGTAGTTAATGGGTCAAACAGTTAATGACACCTAAATCTAATATTTCCTATACATATATGTGTATGTGTGTGTGCATACATACATACATATGTAATATATATATACACATATATTATATATATATATAGCCTAATGAAAGCATCCCATAACAATATTTTCAATAAGTTAGATTAGATATCCTCAGAGTTTATTTTTAGTTCTAGATATGCAATACTTGATCCAGCGAGCTTATTATAAAGTACAAAATGAAAATAAAAGTCATAATGTCCCATTTATTCACCCTCTTTCTCCTTTGAAATTACTTTGTATAAACTTGGTATTTACATAACTGAGTATGTTGTAAGCTTTATGAGGGCAGGGACTGTTTTATTGTTTTTCTTAAACTCGAGATCCTAGCACTGTTCTTGTAACTTAGTAAGTACTTAATAAAATGTGTTGAATTAAATTGAATTAATAGTTGAGTATTTGCTTACAAATGCAATCAATGTAAAGGGGAAACTTAATCAAATTTATTGTATTGCATCAGTTGTTCTTCAGGAATAATCATAAGGGCGTCTATAATTACGTGGATAATTGTTTCAATCTGCCCAAGGGCCTAAACTTACCTGAAGCAAGAGATACTCAGGACACACATACACACACACACACACACACACACACACACACACACACAAACATTAAGCACTATGGGGAAAAAAATACCTTGCATTCAAAACTCAATTTTTAGTTTACCCTTGCCTGGGAGGACACTGGCTTGAAGAAAGGGACAGGAAGTAGTTAAAGGGAAGAAAACAGAATTAAGTAAATGCACCTCAGGAGCTATTCTTATGTGCATAAAGATGGTACTATGTATCACAATTATCCTTTGTATTTCTTTATATTTCTTTATCCTTGCCTCACCATCGATCTAATTGGGAAGGGTTCCAGTTTATCTTCCTTAGACATAATGCTTGCTCTTGGTTTTAGATAGATACTACTTATCATTTTTAAAAAGGCTCCATTTATTTCTATGCTTTCAAGTGTTTTTTAATAGGAATGGATGTTGCATTTTGCCAAAAACTTTTTCTGCAACTACAGATAGAATCAAATGATTTTTGTTGTTTTTGCTATTGAAATGGTCAATGCTGCTTATAGTTTCCTTAATATTGAACCAGTTCTGCATTTCTGATAAACCCCACACCCTTAGTCACAGTGTATGATCTTTGTGATATATTGTTTTAGTCACCTTGCCAGTATTCTATTTTAAGCTGTTGCACAAATATCCATTAGGGAAATTAGCTGTAGTTTTTTGTTTGTTTGTTTTTGCTCTCTTTACCTTAGGTGATAAAAGTCTAGCTGTGTCATAAAAGAAATTCAATAAAACTCCTTCTTTAGCTATTTCTTTCAAATAGTTTATATACTGTTGAATCAATCATTCTTTATTTGGTAAATTCATCTTTTTTTCTGGATGCTTTTCATAGGTATCTCATTGACAGCTTGTTGAATTTATTTTTCCAAGATAGTGTTATATAAATATTAAATTTCTTCTTCTGTTTATCTGGACAATTTATATTCATCCATTTTTCTTAGATTATCAGTTTTAGTGGCATATGATTGAGCAAAATAACTCTTAATAATTGTTTTAATTTCATCCTTATTGGTGGTGTACCCATGCTTTTAATTTTTAATTTAAATTAAAATTACAATTTTTAAAATTTTCAAATTTAAAATTAATTTCATTTTTAATACTGCTAATTTGGTTTCCATCTTTCTTTTTTTAAATCAAATTAACCAATAATTTATCTATTTTCTTGCTTTATCTCATAAAAAAATTCTTAGTTTTATTTATTATTTAAATGGAGTTGTTTACTTTCAATTTTATTAATCTCTCTTGATTTTCAAGATTTCCATTTTGGTATTACTTGGGAATTTTTTAATTGTTCTACTTCTAGGTTTTTTGTCAGTTGTATACCTAATTCATTGATCTGTTCCTTTTCTCTTTTACTGATGTGTTTAGAGATATAAATTTCCTTCAAAGTACTGCTTTGGTTACATCTCACAAATGTTGCTATGTTGTCACATTTTTGTCATTATCTTTAATGAAATTATTAATTGTTTCTGTGATTCACTGAGTTTGTCCCATTTATACCCATAGTTATGATTACTAAGAATGTATTTTTCTTCATCCTATTCTTGTTATCATTCTCTCTCCTTTTTATTTTGTCCTTCCTTAAAAGTCTGTTTTGCTTCTGGACCCTGCTTCCCTTAATATTCTTTCTCTTTTATCACACCCCCTTTCTATTAACAAATTCCCCTCCTACTTCCCTCTTGGGTAAGATTGATTCTTATACCCAAGAGAGTGTGTATACATATTCTTCATTCTTTAAACTAATTCAGATGATAGCAAGGTTCAAGCATAGCTTCTTGCTCCTCCCTATTTTCCTTTCCACTATAAAAGTGTATCCTTGTGGATCTCTTTTATGTGAGATATATTTTTCATATTTCCCCTTGCTCCATCTTCATCTCACTGCATTATGTTTTCTCACCCATCCATTAAAAAAAAATCCCAACATAATTGTTTTAGCCCAATGCCATCTCTCCATCTAGCATCATACAACCTGCCCTAATGATGATAACATTTTTAGGAGTTACAAGTATCATCTGTAGGAATGTAGGAATATAAAGAGTTTAACCATATTAAATCCCTTATGATTTCTTGAGTCTGGTATTTGAAAGTCAAATTTTGATTCAGCTCTGATCTTTTCATGAGGACTGCTGCAAAGTCCTCTCTTTCATTAAATTTCCATTTTCCCCTAAAGGATTATATGTGGTTTGTTCAGTAGGTTATTTTTAGTTGTAATCTTAGCTCCTTTGCCTTCTAAAATACCATTCCAAGCACTCCATTTCTTTAATGTGGTGGCTGCTAAAGCTTGTATGATTCTGACTGTGGCTTTATGATATTTGAATTTTTTTTTCAGGCTGCTGGAAGTATTTTATCTTTTACCCAGAAGTTCTAGAATGTGACTATAATATTCCTGCTTGTCTTGATTCAGGGATCTCTTTCATGAGATAATTGGCAGCTTCTTTTGATTTTTATTTTTTCCTCTAGCTCTAAGATATCTAGGCAATTTTCCTTTATAATTTCTTGAAATGTGATGTCTAGGATCCTTTTTTGATTGTGGCTTTCCAGTAGTTCAATATTTCTTAAATTATCTCTCCTTGATCTATTTTCTAGTTCAATTCTTTTTCTATTTAGATATTTCACATTTTCTTCTATTTTTTTCATTCTTTTAACTTTTTTTATTGGTGTTTCTTGATGTCTCATGGAATCATTAGCTTTGAATTGCCCTATTCTATTTTTAAGGAAATTTAAGGAAATATTTTTCTCAGAGAGCTTTTGTACCTCTTTTTTTATATGGCAAATTTTAAGGTGTTTTATTTAGTATTTTTCTGCCTCTTTAACAATGTTAATTGTCTTTTCATAATTTTCTTGTATCAATCTCATTTCTTTTCCCATTTTTTCCTCTACCATTCTTATTTTATATTAAAATAGATTTTAGTCCTTCTGGAACTATTTATTTTCATTTAAGGCTTTGTTTTTAGCTGTTTTGACATTTTGTCTTTTCTGAGTATTATATCTTGATCTCCGCTTTTATTGTAATAGCTTTTTTTTTAAGTTCAGGTTCTTTCTTTGTTATTTGCTCCATTTCCCATGATATTCCTTGACTTTGGACTTTTTTTTTTTTTAAAGCTGAGCTATGGTGCTACCATGTGGGCTACAGGCTGCTTGTTTTATGGGATGGTTCTGTGGGACAGAGAGTAAGGATACTTGGGAAACATTTGTGTTAAAAAAAAACAAAATGTGTCAATAAAACTAAATTTTAAAAAGTAATACTAAATTAAAATGCTTAATAAATTGAGGAAAATCACTTATTAAAGTTATTATACTTAAAGAAATGACCTATTTATAGTTTCTCTTTTACTGTGCTTATTAAATGCAGAATAAGGAAAAAAAGTAAAAGACAAAAGGAAACATTGGAAATTTGTTTATAAAATTGCTAAGCCTCAATATGATCAAAGTGCATATTGGCGGTATTCACTAATAACCTGTCTATGTTACAGAAACTCATCATGTTTATAGTCCCTGATGTCCAGACACAAACCTCACAAGGCTACAGAAATTGAGATTAAGCATTCTTTTGCTTCCATTATATTTTACCATGGTTTGTATACTGTATAATTTCACTTGTTTACAAACTGATGTGGGAGAGCTCTTAGCTATATGCATCTATTTTATTTTTCCAGGTAGAGAATCAGGGTCTTCTGTTTCCTCACATCCAAATTGTCATTATGTGGATTCTGATGGTTCAGAGTGAGTATAAATAGAAATTGTTTCTGTTTTGGCCAGAAACCCTGAGGATTTTCACCTCCCAGACTGATTTTTTGGCTACATCAAAGAAGTCATTCTTTGCCTTATTTTTTACCCAGCCCTAATCACTGAATGGATATTGCCTCAGACAAACTGAGACCTGGGTAAGACTTTGACTTTGAAAGGCCAAGGTCTCCCACTACATCCTGGACCACCTCCAGTTGTCCTGATCAATATCTTGCCAGTGGACCTAAACGGCTCTGGAGGAGGGTGAGAATTTGTACAACCCTGCCTCACTTAAGTCCAACCAATTGACTTGCAAGCCATGACATCTCCTTCTTGATGTCATTGGCCTCTTTGAGAATGAAGGATAAACTGTAAGGGACCATAGGCCCAGTATGACCTCTGGAAAATTACTAGGTTGCAGTTGTCAAGGCCTCCTTGTGATAAGAACAAATTACTACCTCTTCCTGGAATACCCCTAT
>NW_020949351.1:3139335-3178025 GCF_900497805.2 Vombatus ursinus | reverse complement strand
CCTGCTCCCCTCCTTCTTTTACAGGTCCGGACCTCCGTTGATGTCCCACGGGACGGGACAATAAACAATAGCAACAATATTTTATTTTCCCAGACAGAGAATCGGAGTCTTCTGTTTCTGCACATAAAAATACATGCACACACGTACACTAACATACCCTGTCTTTGTGTTATATTTAGTACACAGTGTGTACGCAATAAATAATATTTAAATTTTAATTTAATTGAAATTAACTTAGTTTAAAAAAATAAACAAATAATTTAACTAGAATTTAAGTAAATAAATATTATTGATTAATGCCACTTCTTAATATAGACCTGGTCAATATATAATAATGATCATCTTATTGAATCATTCATAAGAGTATAGCTGGTTCTTTTAAATCTTAAGTGGATGGCAAAATAATGGTTAATGCCTAAATACTAGTTTAGATTTGGACAAAGATTTTTAAAAGTGTAGGTATCATTGAGCTGTTCAAAATTCTACCTGAACTTTCAACCTTAGAATAAAATTAAAACTTCTACATGGAGGAGAAAATATCATGTTATGCCAATAATCAAGAAGACCTCTAAGCCTTAAGAAAAATTAACAAAATTTAACACAAATTCTCAAAGTAATTTTTGAAGAAAGGTAATATTATTTAATGCAAAAAGGGAAAAAAGACAATATAAAAGAAGAGAAATTGGTTTGTTTCTTCCCCCACTAAAATGTTTAGCTTTACAAAAGTAGAAGAGAACCAAGTAGTTAATACATGCAAGGAGTCAATTTCTAAATCATAGGAATCTCCAACAATGTATCACACATATAAAGGCTAGTATATTACCTTGCAATAGTAGGAACTTAAGAGATGTTTGTTGAATTTGATGAAAATACAGTTGCAAAATCATGACAGAGGAAAGTTCACATCTAGATCTCCTATAAAATGCTCATCACATTATATAATTACTTCATTGTTTTCTAGTGTTGTGCTTTTAAACGCTTAACGACCTGTTCTCTAGAAAAGGGAAAAATGCATTTATGACAAACTTTAAAGTTTAAGTTGTATTAATAACATTTTCGCCATCACATTCTTAAATCTAGGCAATCAACAGAACATTAAATCAAGCCTGATTTTTAGCATTTACCCATTTCTAAGGTGTAAATGCTCACCCTGAAAATGTAACAATCAGTTCTCAAGAGCTGAATCAAAGTGTCTTTGGCATACCTTGGCAGCCTTTTCTCTAACCCACCTTGCTGTTATCACTTTTTTTTTCCTTTGGTAAGTGAAACAAATACGTGTCTTTCCATAGCTTTGGAGATCATTCTCAAATGTAAATACCCTTAAAAATGAGAGAGAAAGAGAGAAAAAGAGAGGGAGAGAGGGAAGGGGAGGCAGAGAGAAGGAGGGAGGGAGAGGCATAAACAGAGACGGAGACAAAGAGACTGAGACAGATACTGATAAAGAGAAAAGCACAGAAAGAAATAGTGTAATGATTTATTTTATTCATATGGAAAGATTTTCATTTGGTACCACGTCCTAGCTATACATAGGAATTCACTGAGGTCTTCTTTATTTAGACAGAAGACTATGAGCCTATAGTAATGGTGACAAATATTGTTTAGCAGGTGTAAATCTGCAGATATCTTCACTAGTCCACCATTAGTAAAATTCTAAGAAAGCAGTATATAAGGGGGAAAAGTTGCATCTGTTCTCCGCAACACTTATATCAGGCTGATTTTATTAGTTAACCATCCTTCAGGGTAAGGGGAAAAGAGGTTCATTATATTACTAGCAGGAATTGGTTCCATTTGAGACAAAATGATAGCTAACCTGATCAAAATAATAATAATACACTTATAGGAATTATCACTTGCACATGTAATAAACTTTTGAAACTTAATCAATCAATATTTTCTACATAGGTATATTATACTAATATACAAGGCACTAAGCCAGATACTAGGATACAAAGCCAAAAACTAAATAGTCTCTGAACTCAAAAAGCTTACATTATGTCAGGGGATACAGCAAGTATATCTGTCTATCGGTAAGATAAATCTCTTTATATATAAAACGTGCACATAAGGTGTCCACTCCCACTAGTGGTGCCTTATATTTCTCACCTGGGTGTGTTGATACCTACTCACTCTGAGTGGACTCTAGCATTCAATTCATGGAAGGACTAAATCTTGAACCCTGGGCTCTTAACTCTTAAGGATAGTGCTCCTTCTACAATACTATGTTCTTTACTAATTAAAATTTTTCTATCAAAAGAAATATACAAACAAAAAAAATTGTTGTCTGTGCTTATAAGCTGAAGTTTCTGAAGTATCCTGAAGTCATTAGGCAGATGAGACTCTGGTAAATATGTTACAATTGATTATTTTTTCACTTTCACATATTTTTCACATATATAGAATATTCTGGAGACAGAGAGAGAGATCTTAATGATACATAAAATTTTTGAAATTAATTTTGTAGAAGTTTCCATTTACAAAGGTTTCTTTGGCTCTTCAGTGACGTTTTGCCTACAGAGCAATAAAGTTGTCTGTTTTGCCTTACCAGAAATGCAGAGTCAGTAAACTCTGGGTTTCAGCCATGCATCCAGTGAATGAATATAATAATAGGCTCCTAAAGGTGTTATATTTACGTGGGTCACCTAGAGCCATCGCATTTCTATAGCTTGCCTATATTTATGTAGTACAACCTCCAAGATGACCTCTAAATTTTCAGGATGGACAGAGCCTTTAGCTGGATATTCAGTAGAGTAATCCTAAATTGCTGAAAGCTCTTTTAAAGACTTCTAAATATGTAATACAGATTTAGGATAGTAATTTAAAATCTTCTGACCTCTTTGTGACTTTACTGAGGGAAAGCTCTGTCAGTGAGATGGAATGACAAGAGAAATGGTCCATGCGGGATTGATATTAAGGCTCACCTCTTTTCAATTCTTTTTTTTCCTCTAGTACTCTCAGAGGAGCAAAAGAGAATCAGACATGCTCCCTTAATTTTGTTTCCTAGCAATTAACTCCCAGAATAACACCAAATAATTACTACCATAACATTGCAGAGAAAGTTAAAACTGCAGTAAATGTTACTAAGCTGTGAACTTTGACAAACAAGCCCCTCTAAACTGGTAAGCTTGGCTGCTGTAAGCACCTGGTAAGCATGCTCTGCACTGTTGCTTGGAATGGGCCTAGTGGGCTCCTCATGTGGATTGTAAAGTGTGACTGCTGAAAAGATGGCATTATGTTGGGGGAGCAAGGGAATGGAGAGGCACACTGAGAGAATCTATCAAGAAGAAAACCAGAGGAATTTTAAGCCCAAGTTTACTCCCTCCCAACTAAATAAATGGTAAGAGAGAATGAATAATCTTCCCATGTTTGTTCTCCCCAAAGGAAAACAGCAGAATGGCTGTGATTGCTGGCATATGCTGGAAATCATTAAATGAAAGAACGAATTTTGCCCAGCTGATATATGAGTACTTTTAGATTCCTAGTTGCTCCCACAATGCCTTGAAACTGCATACCCAAAAGAAGACCCTTTTTGTCTCCATTTACATGTATGCAGTTGTCATGTCAAACAAACTATCTCAAAGCAAAAATGCAAAGCAGAATTTAGTGTTTGATGCATTGCCTTAAAGTTTTCTAGGTTCTATTTCTTCCTTTAGAATGAGTATCTCATCCCTGTGCTAGTGCTAGAGCCTCCTAGAGACCACATCATTCTCCATCATTCCCCACAATCCCCTCCAAAAAGAGCACACACACACGTGCACACACACACGCACACACACAAATACTGCTCCTGTTCCATCTTGTTGACCTACCTGCTGAGTGTCTCCCACTGTGATACTTCTCAGGCAGCAACACCTCCATGCTCTGAACCACTCTTCTTTCCCTCTGATCTCATCCTATGTCTCATTCATTTTTATCTTTGGATCCCTCAGTCTCTAGCACAATGCCTGGCACATAGTTGGTGCTCAATAAATGATTTTGGATTTATTAATTGAACTTGATTGAGTTAATAAAAGATCTACCACGTAGTCGGATAAACTATTTTAGTGTAAGTTAACACTATTTATAACAAATTTACTATTACTTTTCCATTGATGACCTTTACTTCTTACTTATTTTCATGCCTTTTCCTTAAATAAATGACTAAGGTAACAATTTCAGGTGCCATGACAAGGTAAAGGAAAAAATTAATTTTATTTATTTTAATTGAATTTTATTTTAGACTCAAACACCAGAACACAAATACAGAATAGAGAAAAGGAAAAAATAACATAAACTTAAATATTGGAATTTAATTACAGGTCAAGAAAAGGGAGGGGGAAAGCATGTCACATGTATAGCAGAACATAAAAGAGGATTCAAAATATGTAACAATAAATTTTTATTCCAAGAAAGCCTATATGATAAATATTACACATTGTGTTGAGAGCTGTACATCTTTTCTTTGCTTCCTTGTAAGTTTTCTTTTGTTCTCTGCTGTGTCCTTTTTTTTTTTTTACTTTGTTCTTTTTCTTTCCCTCCCTTCCTTTTCCATTTGGCCAATTCTACTTTTTAAGGAGTTGATTTCTTCAGTGTACTTTTTTTCCATTTTGTGAACTGTATTTTTAAATGAATTGTTCAGTTTTTAATTCTACCTCCCTTATTTGACTTTTAAAATCCTTTTTGAGCTCTTCTAAGAAGGCTTTATGGGCTTGAGACCAGTTTGTATTCCCCTCTGAGATTTCAGACGTGGGTATATTGACAATGTTATCCTCCCCTGAATTTGTGTTTTGATCTTCCCCATCACTAAGATACTTTTCTATGGTCATTGTTTTTCTATGTAGCTTCTTGCTCATGTTGTTTGCCTTTTTTCTGGATTTTAAAGTTGATCTCTGCTTCTGGGGCACAGGGGGTACTATCCTAAGCTTCTTGTGCTGGGGGCTGGTTTGCTGAGGTGGGGCTTGCCACTGACTTGCTGGAACGCGTCCCTTCCTGTACTGTCCCCCTTCAACCACAGCAAGAGGGTCCTTTCCTGTTAATCCCCCTAGCCTCATGAGATAAAAGATTGCTGTATCTAGTATTCCTGCTGACTACTATTTCAAGATTTTTCCTGAGGCAATATTCTCTGGGTTTTTCAAGGTCAATAAGGGAAGGTGAGAGCTACTTACTGCTTACTCCACTATCTTGCTCCCTGAATTCAAAATAGGTGACTTTCAAATATTCTGTCTGTGGGCTAATAGCTCCAGGAGCAGTGCTGCTGCTGCTACTGCCAGTACTGCTGCTGATTCAGTCACTCCCAAGACTTGTTCCTGGTTTGCTGGTGCAGGGGCTGTATTGGCATGCCCTGCAGCCCTGTGCTGTACTGTGCTTCTCTTTCACCCAGTTTCAACAGACTCCTCCTGCTGACTGTTTAAGTCGTCCCTGGTGTCTACGGGTTGAGAAGACTGGAACTTGCCACTCCCCTGAAGCCTGCTCTGGCTTTGCTTAAGCTGGGTCTGCCACTGCACCCTGTGCACTGGATGCTTCTCTCTCAGTTCAGTGAAACAGACCTTTCCTGTTGACCTTCCAGGTTGTCTTGGGTTGGAAATCTGCCTCATTCTGTCTCTTTGTGGGTTCTGCCACTCTAGAATTTGTTCAGAGTCACTTTTTAGAGGTATTTTAAGAGATTTGGGGAATAGCTCAGGCGAGTCCCTGCTTTCACTCAGACATCTTGACTCTGCCCTCCCTCACATAAATCTAAACACCCTTCTATAGTCCCCTATGACCTATTCCCTCCCCTGCCCCTCTAGAGATCCCTCCCTTGTCCTCTCCCCCCTCCCTATCCCCTCACTGTTTTATTTCTTCTAAATTTAGAAGACTTTTATACTCTTCTAGATATATATGTATACAATACATATATATATACAATACATATATATATATACAATACATATATATACAATACATATATATATATATACAATACATATATATATACAATACATATATATATATATTGTTCCCTCTTAAACCTTTCCTGAGGAAAGTAGGTTGCCCCAACTACCAGCCCTCCTCCCCAGTCTAATTCCCCTGTATCACTTCTTCCTCTTGTACCTCATTTGTATAAAATAATTGTTCTTTTTCACTGTTCCTAACTGGTTTTACTTTTTAAAGTCATATCAATACTCAGGTCTACCCCAATCTTTCTTATGATCTATGCAATTATTAATAAGAATCTTAGATATGTATTTTGCATTTTACAAAAATAAAAAGTAAATGGTCTGTCCTTATTAAATCTCTTGTAATCAGTCTTTGGTATGTACCTTATGTTTCTCTTTACTCTTGTATGTTCTATTATTAAGGAAGTTCTATTAAGTTCTATATTATTAATTAATTTTTAGTTTTCAAAATATTTTTATTAAGTTCTATTAAGTTCAGGTTTTTTTTTAAAACAAAATCTTGAAAGTCTGATAGTTGATCAAATATCCATTTTTTTTTCATTCAGGATTATGCTTAACTTTTCTGGGTATGATACCTTCAGACAGAGCCCCATTTCTTTTGCTCTTCAATATGTGGTGTTCCAAGACCTGTGGTCTTTTAATGTCTCAACTTCTAGGTCTTGGGTGATTCTAATTGTGGCACCATCATATTTAAATTGTTTTTTTTTCTTGTTGCTTTTTATAATTTATCCTTGAGCTGGGGGTTTTGGAATCTGACTATAAGTTTTCCTCATAGAATCTCTTTTAAGTGGTGATCGGTGAGTTTTTTTTTTTTCTATTTCTACTTTACCCCCTTGTTCTAATGCTTCAACACAACTTTCTTTAATTATTTTTTGTATTATTGTATCAAGATTCTTTTTTTTATCATAGCTTTCGATATGTGTACTCTTCTTGATCTATTCTCTAGATCTGTTGTTTTTCTTATAAGATGATTCATATTCTCTACTATTTTTTCATTATTCACATCTTGTTTAATTATTTCTTGATCTAATTTCACTGGCTTCACCTTGCCTAATTCTAATTTTCAAGGTGTCATTTTCTTCCTTAAGATTCTGGATCTTCCATCTCCAAAAGTCTCATGATGGAAAATACTATCCATATCCAGAGAAAAAAACTATGGAGTCTGAATGAAGATTGAATCATACTATTTGCTCTGTTTTTTTCTTCTCTTTTGTTGTATTTTTTCTTTCTTGTGATTCCTCCTATTGGTTCTAATTCTTCTTTACACAATGACTAATGTGAAAATGTTTAATAGGAAGTTATATGTATAGCCTATATCAGATTTCATGCTGTCTTGGGGAGGGAAAGAAGGAGGGAAGGGGAAAAAATTTAAAACTCATAAGCTTATGGAAGTGAATGTTGAAAACTAAAAATTAATTAATTAATAAAAAAAGATTTCTAATTGGCTGACTTTCCTCCCATAGTGTTCTTGCTTTTCTTGGATTATTCTTATTTTTTTTTTTAGGTTTTTGTTTTTGTTTTTGTTTTTGTTTTGTTTTTTTAGTTTTTCCTCCATCCCTCTCATTTGATTTTAAAATCTTTTTTAAGCTATTCTATGAAATCTTTTTCAGCAGGTGACCATTTGATGTTACTCTTTGGGGGTTTCTTTGCTTCAATAGCCCCCTATGAAGATAAATCCCAGTTTTCTCTATTCCCATACCAGCTTTCTGTGGTTGAATTCTTTGTCCTTTGCCTTTGAATTTTTTTTTGTAGTAATAGCTTAATTTTTGTAATGACCTCTAGCCCTGGGGTATGAAGGATGCTGCCTCTTGCCCCAGATCTTTAGTTCTCCCCTCCAGCCTGGCACCAAATCCAAACCTCTATCCTCCTGTAAGTGCCCACAGCCAGAGCATTCTGCCCCACTGCTTCTGTACTCATTGAGTTTGTGTTGGTTCCTTCTAGCCCCCACTGCTCTCCACAGCACAGCTGTGTCTAGTGTACCTTGTCAGCAGAGGTTCCTTTGATCTTCCCTGGCTCAGACACCCAATTCCCTCACTATCCAGGGGCTAAAAGTTCCTGTGGCTGGAGCTGAGGCAGCCTTTCAAACCAGCTAGCCCCAGTGATTGCCACTTATTGTTAATGAAGCCCCTAGCCTGGAGGTGTTTACTCTTCAAAGGGACCAAATTGGAATTTTTTTTCTGATCTCAGATTGTCCCAGGAAGATCCCTGTTGTGCCCCTATTCTTATTTTTCATCTGTACATTGTTCCCCTAAGGTACTATGTTGTCTCTTTTTTGGGGGAAAATCTTGAGAGCTTGGAATTTTCTAACCTACTCAGCCATCTTCCCAGAATTCTCTCTAAGAAATTACTTTTAAAAAGAGGTCTTTTAATTTTTGTAATATCAATAATAATAATGGTGATGATGATAGATGATATCTTAAATTTATAAAGATTTATAGGTTTACAGATTGTTTATATAAATATTTCATTTGATTATCACAAGTAACCTGTGAGATATTTTGTATAATTATCCTCACTTTACTGATTAAGGAAATTGGGCTTTATTAACTGACTTGCCCAAGTCCATCAAGCTAGTAAGGGTTTGAGG
The DNA here is from genome assembly GCF_900497805.2 of Vombatus ursinus. NCBI lineage: Eukaryota > Metazoa > Chordata > Mammalia > Diprotodontia > Vombatidae > Vombatus > Vombatus ursinus. The sequence continues at coordinate 3,169,526 of NW_020949351.1, read as the reverse complement.
CAGGATTCATATTCAGGTATTTTTGACTCTAAATCTAACACTATATACTTTATACCACACTACCTCTCTGTAGAGAAAATTCTGTTTCTTACATTGTGCTTATATTGCTTGATCTCATAGAACATTATGAATTGAAGGTAACTTGGAGGACATCTAATCAAACACCCAAGTTTATAGGTTACACAAGAAGTAATTGGAAGAGTCAGGACTCATAACTAGATCTCCTTGTTTAACAACTCCATATTCTTTTTATCATACCATAATAATGTACATAATGACAAAAGGAAGCATTGTATCATCCATGGACAAGAAATACACTGGAAGAGAAAGCATGGAACATTGAAATCTGTGTTACTGGAGGGAACCCACACATCAATGAGAGCACAAATAAAGTCAAATATTGAAAAAAAAATTATATAGTGCTTTCATATCTATTATATCATTTGGCCTACACAATAACTCCTTGAAGCAAGCAGAAACATCTGTGAGGTTATTTTGCAAGACTTGGCTTAAATATGTTTTACAATGTATATTCTGATATATACTGTTAAAATAAATAGTATTTTCACTTTAACAAAAAAATTGCATTCTGATACTTTCTTAACTATAGTTGCTATGCAATCATTTGATGCAACCTAGAGTTATATAAGACTGAAACTTTTAAAAAGATAAAATCATATACTCTTCCATAGTAGAATATAAACTCCTTGAGGCCAGGGACTCTGTTGTTATTATTATTAAGCTATTGATTTTATTGAATGTTATGCTGACTCAGTGACCCATTGTTTTCAGTCCTGCTTGTAAATCAGTGTTGGGGGAGGTGTTACCCAGTCTGCAGCTTTTGTATTACTTGCCATATATCATGTAGTAGGTCATCAACTACCTGGTTTGCTATTTGTTAAAAGAAAAATTCTTCACTCAGACTTTCACCCTGTTTAACAAGGCAACAATCATGTAAAAGAGGATTAAACAGAGTTTATTAAAATGCATCAAGATAGCAATATGTTGATGGGATGATCACTAGAGATCAGCAAGGGATTCAAGATTGAACCAGCTTTTATTGATAACTTTTGTAATGAAATGATGTAAGGACAATTCAGATAGGTTCATGTCACTAAAAAGTGATGGGCCATTGTTTCTTAGTTCCTCCACAATTACCAGCAGATAGGAGATGATGTGATGCATAAATGCAAAGCTTTGAAGGACAAATACAAGGGAATATGCTGCCAAATACATGAGAGAGGATCTATCTTTCCACGGAATGTTGATACTTCTTTTACCATAAACTAGTCCAACCATGTCATTAATCAAATCAGAAAACTGAGACAACAAGTGGGAAGGAGAAGCCAGCATTGGAACTGAAATTATATATATATATATATATATATATATATATACACACACACACACACACACACACACACATATATACACATATATATACACACGCATATATATATACATATATACATATATGTGTGTATACATATATACATATACACACACATATGCACACACACACACACACACATACATATAATCCAGGAATTTTCCACTGTCCCATGGTACCAAGACTTTATGATAGGAATCACCTTTTATGTCCTCTCTCCAGAGACCTAGGCCCATAGTATCTCCATGTAAGTCTTGGCAGTTCAAAATCTAAAGAAACTAATAAATGAAAACTTTAAAATGTAGTACTATAACTCCTTACCCACAGGTCCTACTGACTCAATTGTGCATATTTACAGAGTATTAATTTTAATTCTAAGATTACATTAATCCGTATATTACATGCTAAATACCCACTTCAGATAAACCATTTAATATGCAAGGTTTGACTACTTGGCTATGATCTGTTCTCTCTGAATGTAAACAAGCAAACTTCTTCATTTTTTTTTTTAATGAAAAGAGAGACCTTTGTGAAAAATTTGCCTGAGGACATAATCTTTCCAACTGTTCCATTCATCAGAGACACCAACTCATTCTATAGCATTAACTACTTAGTAATGAATATTAATTATGAATGAACATTACATGGGAAAGAAAAAAATAGGGGAAGAGCAGAAAAAAAGCATTTATTAAGTGCCTACTACGTGCCTGGCATTGTGCTAAATGCTTTACTATTATTATCTCATTTGATTCTTACAATAACAATGCCAGGTATGTGCTATGACATTTTATAGCTGGTGAAACTGAGGCAGTCAGAAGTTAAATGACCTGCCCAAGGTCACAGAGTTAGTAAGCTTCTGAGGCTGTATTTTAGTTCAGTTCTTCCTGGCTCCAAGCCTAACACACTATCCACTGTACCACCTAGCTGCTGTTAGAAACAAACAAAAAAATGATGTGTGCTCTTCAAGCTGACCAACGTCTTAATAGATTTCTTAGAATATTTAAGGATAAATCTCCTTTAACAACAGGGACAAAAATGCTCAGCCCATATTTTGCCTTTGTTTTTTCTGTCAAGGAAAAGTTTGAAGATTTTGTTAATATAGAAGACAATAGGAAGTTATTGAGAGAGTATCCAGCTGCTCTTGGGGAGTTCAAAGCACTAGACATAGAAAAAAACTACTTCATCAAGTATACACATATATGGCAAATGGTATTATTTAGCTAATGTTTATGATTTTTAAACATTCTAGAAAATAGGAGAGATATTACAGTATCAGAAAAGGGAAATTCTGATTTTCAAAAGAGTAAGAGAATAAATTTTATAAACTATAATTCAGTGGGCTTGACTTTGATTGTAAAATTTTGAAATGTATTATTTTTTTTTTAAGGCAATTGGGGTTAAGTGACTTGCTTGGGTCACACAGCTAGGAAGTGTCAAGTGTTTGGTCTGAAGCTGTATTTGAACTCAGATCCTCCTGACTTCAGGGTCAGTTCTCTATCCACTGTGCCACCTAGCTGCCCCTATAATATATTATTAAAGGGAAGGTTAATGAACAACTAGATAAACAAACACAATTTCCAGAATGGAAGTTAAATTCCAACCTATTTTCTTTCTTTTTCTTTTTCTTTCTTTCTTTCTTTCTTTCTTTCTTTCTTTCTTTCTTTCTTTCTTTCTTTCTTTCTTTCTTTCTTTCTTTCTTTCTTTCTTTCCTTCCCTCCTTCCTTCCTTCCTGCCTTCCTGCCTTCCTGCCTTCCCTTTCAAGCTTTTAGTGTACCAAGAACCTATCATGTAAAAGGCAAGGTAATGAGCAATGGGAATATATAGGCAGAAATAAAATAGGAAACAATCTTTGATGTTATGAAAAATGATTTCTCTTGGTCAAATCTGTGTCTTGTGAACTCAGAGCTCCACCTTGTCAGCTTTCTGTCCAAAGTTGTTCAGAAGAACATCTCTGATAATGAGATTACATTGAATCTTCTTATCTTGGTCTAACTCCAGTCTGGGCCTGAATTGATTTTATCCTACTCAGGTTTGGGTGGAGACAGACTCCCAAAACTGGGGGTGGTATTTCCTTTGATGGCAGTTGATATCAGCCCCTGTGGACTGAGTGATCTAAGGAACCCACCCATCTCCTAGTATGGGGACCAATCAGACTGATTGGCACCCCCTTAGGAACACCTACACTTCAAAGGACATATAACACTGTACCCAAAATCCCAAACCAAGCCAGTTCTGAACTGACCCCCTTAGGGGGGTCCAGGTTTGAACTGAACTCCCATACAATGCATGTTAAGCCACCTTGAGAAATTAAACAGTGAACACACATACCCCAATTTTGTTCATGTCTTTCTTAGAGCAGATTCTGTTTCAAATTGGGGTGAGTGAGGTTCATGGGGTTTGGGGTTCACAATAATGGTGCTATGACTCAGATTTGGACTTGAATCCTTGGGGTATACTTTTTACCCCAAAAGAACTGGATCTGGCTGCCCATAGGACTTTTTCTTAAAATCCTAGCTCTAAAGGGTGGGTAAGTCTTACCCCTAAAATCCCTGCTCCTTATCTATTGGACCTCCTGCTTTTAGGGGGCAGTCCATTTTCTTTTTTCTCCAAGTGGCTCTGAGATTAAGGACCTAAAAAAAGAGGGAGGGGAAGAGTTCTCCCATGGGATATCCTCTGTAATTGTCTAGAATTCAGTAATAGTATATTGGCATGTGATAACTTTGAATTTTGACTACCAAATTATATTTTGATCTCAATTGGTTGAAGGCTAAATTGGTTTATCTTAAAAACAAACTAAGCCTAAAAAGTCAACAAGAAAATTAGATTCATGCATACTTTGTCTTGTAAAGCTGTTTCTGTCTCTATGTGTGTTTGTAAAATGTTTCATGTTTGTGGTGAAAGATTTAAAATGAAAGTCTGGTGCAGCTAGGTGGTGCAGTGGATAGAGCACTGACCCCGAAGTCAGGAGGACCTGAGTTAAAATACAGTCTCAGACTAAACCACTTGACACTTGCTAAATGTGTGACCTTAGGCAAGCCACTTAAAACCAATTGCCTGAAAAAAAGAAGAAGAAGAAGAAAACGAAAAGGGGAGGGGGAGAGAAGATGTCAATTTATGGGGCAGCTAGGTGGTGCAGTGGATGGAGCACTGGCCCTGAAGTCAGGAGGACCTGAGTTCAAATCCAGCCTCAGACCAAACACTTGATACTTACTAGCTGTGTGACCCTGGGCAAGTCACTTAACCCCAATTGCCAAAAAAAAAAGTCTGTAATTAGAGAGAGAACATTGGGAAATAACTCCCATCTTAGATTTTCAGTGGGAGATTAAGACTTTTTTTTTCCTTTGGGGTCCCAACACTGGCCAAGTTGGGATACCAGAATAAGTTAGATAATGAGTAATGGAATCAAAAAGCAGGGAGACTCTCCCAGAAATGAGTGGAAGGTGAAATCTGAGCAGCAAGCAGCCTTTACCGATAAGCATCTAGAGCATACAGCCCAAGATGATAAGAGCTGAGGGAGGGAAAAGCTAAGGGTTTGAATTCAGGTTTAATCAGATCCCAAAGCTAAAGTTTGTATTTTGTGTTTAAATTAAATCTAGAAAGCTGTCTTTGCACCACCTCCTGCCAATATAGCTGATATTATGGCAATGTGTTTAAAAATGAAAAAATAAGGGATTTTAAAGGTATTTTAAAGGGTGTGGAAATACAGCTCTTTTGATTTGTAAATCTTTAGGCTTTAACTCCCTCCATATTTTAACAGGTGAAGAAAAGCAGGACTGAAAGTAGGGTGAGTATAATTCTTAATTTGGAATGTAAAGGAAAGTGGAGGTAGTTTAAGTAATGGATTTGAAAAATTAAGAAAGAGAAATAAAGGTTTAAGCAAAAATACGACTGGTAGAGAAAAAAATGGTTTGGGAATAGATGGGGTAGAGTGGTCCACAGCAAGCCCATGTGCTCTAAGCCCCATCCTTGGATGGTTATTCTGGGTGCCTTTGTGCCAGCTTCAGGTGATTTACGCATGATGAGAAGGCATGAGGAAGTTTGATTTTCTTTTAAGTAGAGGGATTGAAAATGAAAGTTTTATAGCTTGATTTGAAAACAAATAAAGTTATAGAGGGTTAGAAGACCTCACACCTTTCAGGCTAAACCTGTATGAAGGCCTCATTAAATCTCACCTTACACAAATATTGGCTATGGTAAAGATATTGATTATTGTGGTTTGTGATTATTACATAAAATCTTGAGATGTTTCCTTATACTGTTCAGTTAATTATTGGAACTCCAGAAGTTTTCTACCTGGGGGAAACTGACCACACCCTGTCATTATTGATTCCAATTCCTCTGCTTCTCTGAGACAAACTCTTAGTTAACCTGAATAGTTACAGGTGATTTTAAGCATTTGTAAAACTGATATGCATCAGCCTGAAACTCCCAGGAGGATGAAATGCTTAAGGTATTTTTTTTCTTTTTGTTGTTGTTGTTGTTATTGTTGTTGTTGTTGTTGTTTTTATCTGATAAGCCTCAAAAAAGGAGAGAGGACTTTTCTGCTCTCCTAAGGAAGTAGAGGAAAAAAAATTATTCAGAGCTAGAATCATCACCATGTGTCTTTTTAAGGAAATATATGAATTTGTGAATAATATTTCCTTTTAAATGGCCAAGAATATTGGATTTTTTTAAAAAAATTAAATGTTTATCATCAGTGATTATAAATCCAGGTTTGATTTTATTTGTCTATTTACCTCAGTTTACTCTTCTGTAAAGGGATAATAGTGGAACTCACTTCCCAGGGTTGTTGTGAGGATCACATGATTGTACAATGACTGGCATATGCTAGACAACATTATTATTATCTCTCTAATTTAATGTAATTGTTCAAGTACCGAAAGTAATAAGATCAATAATTTCTATATGTAATAATCTGAAAATGTAATTGATATCATCTGAAGTTTATTGTTTGTGTTTCTAAATTGTATTGTATTTCTAAAATTCTCTTAGATTATAAAAACTTGAGAGACCATTGTGAGGTAGAAATGGTGTTAAAAATAAATTTTTAATCTGGATTTTTGTTGTATGTGAATTGGGCCTTTTAAAGAGGATGTGATAAAATCTTTTTGAAAATTGCTAACATTTAATGAAGTATATTTGGTTATAAACAAGTAATAATAATACTGATATTTACTTTGAGAGCAGATTTTTCATTTGAAATCTTGGCTATTATGAAAATATATAAGGTGGTTTCAGGTTGTAGTTCTAATATATTAATGATGAGATGAATGATTCACTGTATTTAGAAATGCATTTACCTAAATTTATAATGGGTTGTTTCAAGTTTTAAATACATTATAATGTGTAGGGTATTGTTCACCTGTGTTGTTAGAAAAGCTATTTCTCTTATAATCTAGATGTTGTTAGATCAAGAATTGTACTGTCAGAGAAACAAAAAAGTGAATATGTTAAGAAGCTGTTAGGTCATTCTATCTGACCATGTGTTGTAACATTTTGAAGTACTGTAATTTAGGAGATTGTAAACTTCCAAGTTTTGTCTATATTTAAAAGGAATTTTCAGCTAAAATTATTTGGTTCTCGGGGAAGCTAGATGGCTCAGTAGACAGGGCACCACCCCTGAAGTCAGGAGGACCTGAGTTCAAATTCGGCCTCAGACCAAACACTTGACACTTACTAGACTTACTAGCTGTGTGACCTTGGGCAAGTCACTTAACCCCAATTGCCTAAAAAAAATGAAGAAAAAAATAAAATTATTAGGTTCTCACTTATGAAAAATTAAGATTGTTAACTATTGTTTAAATCAAGTATTTGTAAAAGTATTTTTTAAAAAGCAAAGAAAGTACCTTGTAAAATCTCCTTGTAATTAATTTTGTTATAGTGACAGGATAAATTGCAAGCTGTTTTTAAGAAAGGGAAATACTTTCATGAAGAAATTTTTTGTAAAATCTTTTGTGTAACTTTTAGAAGGCCTACTAAATTTCCATTTGCAAGCCAATTTGTTGCAGTAATAATTTAATATTGATGACACAAACCTACTGTGAATTTCAAGTTTGTTTTCCTAGGTTTAAATTTCTTAGGTTTGTTGTGTCCTTGGACTGGTTTTAATGAGTACTTTCTGAGAAAGAGAGTCAGAGTCAGTAGCTCAATGGGAGCAGCATAAGAGGTATTAATACTAAAGCAATTACTATAAAGGGTTGTAAGTGGGGAAGATCTTGCTATTTTGATATGAATTCATTCCATGTCCTAGCAAGGGTTAGAATTAGTGTTTGAACTTCTCACATGTACAAGATTCGATTCCTGAAAATGTCTCATTCTTTCAGATTAAGTATGATTAGAGAGGGATAAATAAGCTTGAGAAACAGAGATGCAAATCTATTAGACTAGAAACTTATGATTTTAATGGAAATTTTATTTTACTCATGATGTTATTTAATCAGGATCTAGAACATGTGTAGGAATGCATGCAAACCACTTAAGGCTTACTTTAAAGATATGCCCTAATGTGAGATTATAGTCACATCTGAAATCCTAATGATGGGAATTTGCTATTCAGGATCTTATGAGATTGTTAATGGACTATGATCCTGAGTCTTACTCCAGGTATGGTTATCTATGAATTGATTGAGCATTGACCCATAAGGCCAGCAACTCTGTGGGATTAACTGCAGAGGTTGTTCTCATGGGAAGGTCAGGAGAAGGACTATTCTGCATGAGCTGAGTTAGGATTCTCCTGACTCAATTTCCCCACTATGACACCTGGCAGATTTTAAGTCTGGCTCAATGCAGTTGGTCGTTTACATAACTTCTGCCTGGAATTGACATGAAGTTAGGGAAACATAGTTTCCTTACTTTAATTATGTCCCTATTCTTTTATGGCAAATTTCTATAATCAAGAAGTTTTGTAAGCACAATGTCAAATCTATTAAATGATAGATTGATGTTGGAACATTTGAGGTTAATGTAGTAAAATGCAAGTATAAGATTGAACTTTTTGGCCTAGAACTTAAGAATTTAGTACTTAGCCTTGACATCTGTTACTAATATATTCCTGTATAAGTTAGGGTCCTTTAATTCCTCATAATCGTATGAGGATAATTAGGCCAAGGGCTTGTGAAATCAGGATATTATTCTGTTACTTAGTTAATATCTTACCTGTCTCTGTTACAATTAGTTAAAGTTAAAGGAAGAATGGCTTGTGGTCTATCTTGTAAACACCTTGAAGCCTCTACTTTAATTGAAGGTTATTTATTTGTACATGATCAGAAGTTGGAATTGTTTTATTACTTAATATGTACTGTTTTTAAATTGATTACTCACTGTATCTATGTTTGTATTGGAATCTGTTATTAATTCCTTAGTGGAATCTCATCCTTCTGATGGGGGAATATGAATAAGAATGAATAATGAATTAGTGCAAAATATAAATGGAAAAAATGCAAAATATAAAACTGCAATTAATGAAAGTATAAAACTAGAATTAATGCAAAGTGTGAAAACTGAGTTCTAATTTTTCTGTTACTTCTTTTCTAAATTGAGTTTCTTAAACATGACAATTGCCTAAGATTCCAATTTTGATATTATAATAATAGAGACATAAAGGTTGAGTTAACTTTCATTATTTGACCTCGTTATTGGCTAAGTAATTTGAAATTGTGTTAATATCAATCTGGTAGAAGGGTGGACACAAGAGGATCTCTACAAGAAAACGGTCTGTTGGACTCTGCTTGAATAGCCCTCAGACCAGAAAACTTCACTGGATGATGTCCAGACCAACAGGCAGCTGAATGAGAGGAGACTTTTGAAGCCTTGAATGGACAATTTATCATTACTTTTGGGTCTCTGTACTTACTAAGGGTACTGTCCCCTTTGATTTGTCAAAGCATCGATCAATTTCTCCCTCCCCTCTCATACATTGCTATAAGTCCCCAAACCTCCTTGATGAAGTGTTGACCATATCAGTTAGTGATTCCATGAGAAGGCTATGCCTCTCATTAGAATCAGATGGGGGAATGTGAAAAATGATTTCTCTTGGTAATGTGTATCTTGGAGACTCAGAGCTCCATCCTGTCAGTTTTCTGTCTAAAGTTGTTCAGAAGAACATCTCTGATAATGAGATTGCATTGAATCTTCTTACCTTGGTCAAACTGAAACCCAGGCCTGAATTTATTTTATCCTACTTAGGTTTGGGTGGTGACAGACTTCTAAGACTACAGGTGATATTTCCTTTGATGACAGGTGATAGCCCCTGTGGACTGAGTGATCTAAGGAACCCACCCATGTCCTAGTATGGGGACCAATCATGACTGATTGGCACCCCCTCGGAAATACTTACACTTCAAAGGGCATGTAATGCTGTACCCCCAAATCCCAAACCCAGCCAGTTCTGAACCGACACCCTTAGGGGGACCCAGTTTTGAACTGAACTCTCATGCAATGCATGTCAAGCCATCTTAAAAAATTAAACCGTGGACACATGTACCCCAACTTTGTTTGTCTCTTTTTAGAGCAGACTCTGTTTCAAATTGGGTTTTTTGGAGTCATGGGGTTCAGTGGTTCACAATGTCAAAGAATTTACATTCTTTTGGTTTGAAATACCATGTGCACATTAAATTAAAAAAATACAAGAAAATATAAAGTAATTCAGGAGAGAACACTACCAATTGGAGAGATCAGGAAATGCCTCATTTAGGAAGTAGGTCTTTGAGCAATGCTCAAAATCATGGCAAACTAAATTTATTTCCTATTGTGACAGAACTATTATAATTAGGTACATGCTATAGATGTAGTTTACATGAATTTCACCAATGCATGATTCATTTGTGGACAAGACATGGTTTGGGAAATAATTGAAGAACCAGATCTAAACAGTAGGCATCCAGCTTTTATTAACTTAGAATGTAATGTAGCCTCTAGTGAAGTAACTCTGGCACAGGGCCTTAACCTTGTGCAGTTTAACAAGTTTTACCTCAGATTTCAGAAAAAGACATCATTGATATTTCTTATCAGATTTACATATGAAATAAAGCTACTTTTCTTTTTTGGATGACAGTGAGCATGGCAACTTCCTTCCTTCCTTTCTTCCTTCCTTGAGGATCCAGTCCCTGATCTCAAGGAATTCATATCGCAGTAGGAGGAAATATCACATAAAATGTTGCAGAAAGGTTCAAAAACACCTATGTTTATATCACTGATAGCAAATTGTTTAGGAAATATGTTGATAAGGGAGTAATCAGGACAGTGGGCCTTTATGCTTTCATTTTGAGGACTGGGCAAATTAACTGGGAATGTTCAGCTTGTAGAATAGATAACTCTGTGCAAACATAAAAGTCGTTATTTGAAGGGTTATCATTTGGAAGAGGAATCATGCTGATTCTGTTTGAGAAGGGGTGGAGTTTAGGGACATGAACAGAAGTTAGAATCAGGCAGATTTAGACTTGAGGTAAGGATAACCTTTCTAACAATACTGCAAAGTGGAATGGTTACCTTGGAAGAGAGATAGTTCTCCCTTACTAGAGATTTTTGAGTGATAAATAGATAACTATTTTCTGGAATATTTTCAAGGGGATTCTCATTGTTTTCAAATGTTCATTTAAGTTTAACAAAATGATAAATGCATCTAAAAATACAAATATTTTTCATGAAAGACTTATTGGTTGGTGATATATATATATATATATGTTTACTCCACTTAAATCCCCAGGTCATTTTTTATTAAAATATATTGACACTTCTTTCATATTTGGAGCAAACAGTTTGTGGGATGGAGAAAAATGGAGATTTCCTGACTATTGGAGAAAATGACAAAAAATCCAGGTGGGAATTCACTGAAATTTTGAGCAGTTTACTTCTTAGTTTTGAGGTATATTGTTTAGTGACTCCTGATATATTCCAGGGAAAAAAAAACTATTAAGCATGCTTAGATATTCATTAAAACCCAGAAGGAAGCAAAAAGAAAAATACTCTACCAACAACAGCAACCAATAAGAACAGCAACAACAGAAGCTCTGAGGAGACAAATAAATGTTCCAAAGTCCATGCCCTAAATCCCATTCCCTTTTATAGAAGATATTCTCAGTACTTTATTGAGAGCTAACTTTTTATATAGTCTTAACAAATTTGATTATTTGGGTTCCCAGTCTATAATGGATGAGAAATAGCAATTAGAAAAGAGGTGATTTTTAGCTTTACCATGCCAGCATACTGACAGCAGTGAAGAATGAGAATTAGTAGCCCAATAATGAAAGGGAGGAGATAGAAAATCCATGAAAAATTAATTCAGGAACAAAAAAAAAGAAACGGCAATCAGAACATTTAGTGAAAGTGTAAACAATGCCACACAGCTCAGTTATTCCTGAGGACATCATTATATGACAGAATGATGCTGAAGATAATCTCCTCCCAATAAACCAGACTTTACTTCTCTTAAGTCCCTAGTTCCCTTTCTATTTGCTTATAGGACATAATTCCTAGATTCCAGACAGTTCTATTTTCTCAGTGGCAGCATGACTTAATAAAAAGGTCATTGGACTTGTAGCCTAGGTCTTCTAAAAGATGTATCATCAAATCCTGCTTCAGATTTTTACTAGCTAATGACTTTGGAAACAAAGGGTTTGGAAAAATCACTTTACCTCACTGTGCCTCAATTTTCTCATTTGTAAAGTGAAGAGATTGAACTTGATGGCCTCTAAGGTCTCTTCTAGATCTAAATCTATGATCCTCTAATCCTCTAGCAAGACTTCAAATCTTGAGGATTAAGATTATCCTTTCTAGTAGCAACAAGGACAATATCTTTAATATACACATGTTAACCCATAGGTAAAAGCAACCCATAAGTCAACAAAAGGAATCCACAAAAATATAATAGCAGATAAATCATCCTCAATGAAATTAAAATAGTCCAATATTAGCTCTCCACAAGGGACCTAGTATTGTATTTAGATTTTTTTTTTGGTCCAAAGGGACCACATCCAGGTCTCAAGTCAATCCACCTGGGACCAAAGTTTATTCAAATTATCCCAAGTCTGCTCCACTATATCCTGGAGCAGCACATTAATTTTGATAGGTAGAATAAGAGCTTAAGGATTAACAGAAGCCACCGAAGTTCCACTAGCATACTGGACGCCAAGAATTTGCACTCTGAATGCTAATTACTAAGGCATCAGGTTGATCATCATCAGGTTCATATCACAAGTGACATCACTGCAGCAAGATTGAGGGTTGTTGTTCAGTCATTTTAATCAAGTCTGACTCTTCATGACCACTTTGGTGCTTTTTTGATTTTTGTTTTCTTTTAGCAAAGATACTGGAGTAGTTTGCCATTTCCTTCCCCAGCTTATTTTACAGATGAGAAAACTGAGGCAAACAGGATTAAATGAGTTGCCCAGGGTCACACAGTTTGTAAGATCAGATTTGAACTCAGAAAGATGAGTCTTCCTGACTCCAGGCCTGGCATTCTATGTACAACTGTACAACCTAGCTGCCCAAATAAAATAAAAAGACCTCTATTGTTCTTGTTCAGTCATTTTAGTCATGTCCAACTCTTCATGGTCCTATTTGGGCTTTTCTTAGCAAAGATACTAGAGTGGTTTGCCACTTTCTTCTCCAGCTTATTTTACAGGTGAGGGTTAAGCAGGTTAAACAAACAGGGTTAAGTGACTTGCTCAGGATCACACAACTAGTAAGTGTCTGAGGCCATATTTGAATTCAAGAAAATGAGTGTTCCTGATTTCCAGTTCAGTGATCTACCTACTTTGCTACCTAACTACCATCAAATGTATGGGTAGGGGACATCAAAAAGTCAACAAAGATCCAATATGAGAACTGTTTCTAGCGTACTCATCTGGCTGGGATCTGCCCTGCTATTGGCCCATCTAGCTGAGGACTCTCAATGCTTCCCAACCTTCCAAATAGCTGCAGACTGCAAGTCATAGTGTCTCTATGACTCTATGACAGAGACTACTACCATGTAGGCTATTATGTAATTGTTCTCCCCATTATCCTAGCAGTGCTTTTACTGTTTGAATGGCTGCCTATTAGCCAAGTATACCTGTGAGAACTTTTCAGGTTCCAGATCCCTTGGGGGATCATTTTAATGACTGGATTAATACCTTCTAAAGTCCAATTACTTATAATTTTCACATAAGGGGGAGAACCATTAGTAAAGCAAGAACAATAGGTTCCACTGGATCATAAAAGTAAAATGGGAAAGAATTCTGGGATCTTACCTTAAATTCTACAAGAGTATAAGCTAGTTTGGTCCTCACTCAAAAGAGACAGAATTATGAGTAAAATCATTAAATAGGAATCAATAAAATACTCATATATAGAGTGTGAGTTTTCAAAAAACATCTGAGTCCAAAAATATTTTAACTTTCTCTTAGTTTTTGGGGTAGAAAGCAAAAACAGTGTATTATAGATTCCTCTGGAATGAATTGGGTTCTTTCCATCCAGTGTATCATAAAAAAATTAACCTAATGAGTTGAATCTTTAATTTACTTTGGGTTGACCCCTCCACCACCACCCATTACCATGTCTTTTATTTTAGCTAGCCTTAGTCTTTTGTCACCATGACCTCATCTGATAAAGTCATAATTATATTATCAACAAAATGATGGACATCAATACTTTCAGAAAGTGGCACCTCTCTCAAGTCTCTGCACCAAAGTATGGAAACATGAAGGAGAGTTGAAATAACACTGGGGAAGGATGGTAAAAATATACTGAACTTCTTCCCAGCCAAAAAACAAACTAGTATTTACTGGACATGGCTACAGTGTTAGAGAAGAAAGTTTTGGTAAGATCAGTAACTTAATACACTTTACCCAAGGTCTGAGCTATCTGGTCCACCAAACAGAAAAGATCATGAAGGAATATAGCAATTGATAGACCTGTTTTAGTCAATTCCTGATAAACTACATTTAATCACCAGATACCATCTCTTTTCTTCACAGGCCACATAGGAGAATTTGTATAAAGGAATACTCTTTATCAGCCTCTTTTATCTCCATTACCAGAAAGGAAATAGCTTTTTTCTCATACACACACACACACACACACACACACACACACACACACACACACACACACACACACACGCTATTGTTTATCCTTAACAAGGCTTTTGCCACTGGGGGGAAAACTGTTTCTAACCAGCCAATCAACCAAGGCTCTCTTTTTTCCACAATATATTACCCTCATTTAAAAATGAATTAACTATGTGAAAAACAAACAGACAACCCCTCCCTCAAAAAGAAAAAAAACAACTCTCTCTTCACAGCCACAAATATTGTGAGCTAAGCCTAAATTTAACTTGGTTCAGCAGATTCAAAGTTCTTTTCCTTTTAAAAAAATACGAGTGGAATTTATGAACCACAAAATCCAATTAAACTGCTTCAGTAATTGAAGTTTACAATTTCATAACATAAAAATAAAAGGCACAAAAAATACAACTCCTTTTCCATTCCTACAAAATCACAAACTGAAGACATAGACCAGCAGGAAGTTAAAACTCAGAAAAGAACTGCAGACAACTTATCTGCCTCCAGACTTATCTTTTTTTTGCCTAATTCAGTCAATACTCAGTCAATAAAAATTTATTAAGTGTCTACCATGTGGCAGGTACTATGTTAAGTGTTGGCTAGTTCAAGTCACCAAGTGTGTAAAGCACCCACTTGTACCATATTAAGGGTAGGGCAAAGGATTGTCTTTAGCCCAAAGAACTGCTGAAGTCCCAGGAGCCTTGCTAAGCTCCTAGTATAAACAATATACCTTAAAAGTGGTTATAAAGCTCTTGTTTGAAGAACTCTAATGAGAAAGAACAAAATAGTCCCTAATACCTTGGAACAATCCTTATGAAGTTTTATTATGAAGTTTTCTGCACCTTGAGCCCAAATCTGGGTCTTTTATATTTCTTTCCATTGCCCTGGGTCAAGTAAAAGTGTTATCACTTGTCCATATACAACAACCTTTCAAAGACTAGATCATTCCTATAAAATCCAACCCCTTCAAATATCCCCAGGTTAAATATCCCCAGATCTTTCAAATGATATGGCATAATTTGAGATTTTTGACCCTGCTTACTATCCTTTTCTTTACAGTCATCACATCAATGTCCCTCTTGGAATGTGACACCCAGATTTTACCTCAGTATGCCAAATGTGTACTAATCATTGGACCATTATCTATCTAGTTCTAGAATTCATGCCTCTCAATGACATTTAAGATGTCATTATTGTTGTTTAAGCTTAATGCAGAGATTTATATTTATCCTTGCTAAATTTTATTTCATTGGTTTCAGCACATTTTTCTGAATTGTTTAGATCTTTTAAAATCTTATTTTTATGATCCAGTGGATTAGTTTTCCTTAAACCTTTTGGGTCATCTTCAAAATGAATGACAACTCTATGTCTGTTCTAATCATTGAGAAAAAATTTGAACAAAATGGAGGCAAGCATAGAACTCTGTGGCATATGAGTAGACACAAAATGCTAAATTATTACTAGTTTTATAACCAATGGCAAGTTGCTTAATATCTGGGAACTTCAGTTACCTCTTCTGTAAAAAGAAGTTAGTAACACCTGAAAAACCCACCTCAGACAGTTGTTGTAAGGATCAAATGAGATAATACATGTAACTAAGCCTTAAAATGCTGTACAAATGTTTATAATTATTGTTACTATTACTATTAATTAGCTCTCTTTGAGTACAGCTATTCAGCTAGCTATGGATATACCTAATTTTATTATCAATCACTTCAGATTTCCCCATATTGTCCCTATGGATAAAATGAAAGAGTCTAGCAAATACCTGGTTTAAGTAAAGATATACTAGATGTAAAGAATTTTTCTGATTTTATAATCCAGTAACTCCAACAAAAAATGAAAACAAGGTTGCTTTGGCATGCATTATTCTTAATGAATCTATTCTGGCTCATAGTGATAACCAATTGTAAAGAAAGAAGGTGTTCATGTTTAGTATACTGTTAAAGGTGGCAGCAAACTATGTAATTCATTTTAGTAAAATTTGGAACAAAATTATTAAAATAATTAAAAATGCCATCTAAATTCATTCAATAGTAGTAATATCCACATATGTGAAAGATAATGTCAAATAAATAAGGGATCACTGTAAATGTACTCTAAGCAAATTTGTAGTAATTAAATAACTTTTTATTTCCCTTTTCTTGACTTAAGAAGGGACATATTTTCAAATGCCTTAGACATCACCTGAAAATTTGGCATTTAAAACAATTTGATTGTATTTATCATTGACTGAGATAAGAAGCTATCCGATGGCATGTTTTCCCTAATATCTACCCAGAGGAATTTGCAAAAAGTCATCCTGTTAACTCAGTTTTTTTAATTAAATGTTCATTTGTTGAAGCAGATGTGTTTTTCATTTACCAACAGATGTACACACATTATTTACTGAATATTTTCAAGGTTCAATAAAAATGTTTCTGTACATTTCCATCATATTTTATTATGACTATTGTAACTCAAGGCTTTCTATCACAAAATTTGAAGTTTGTCTGTGAACTCCATGATGCTATATTTGAATAAAAAAGATTTGGTGGGACACACCTCTAAAACTGTACTATGTTCATGATGTATTTGTCAGTCAATTTCTAAGTTATCATTTTCCAGGTGTTAAAGATGCCATGATTTCTGAAATGTCAAGTTATTGGCACTGTAGTGAGATGTGGGCAAAGCTGTTGTACAAAATCAGAACTTCCACACATCTACATTTAATTTTAGAGCTGAACATGAACCAAATTTTGTTTGAAGTTTTGAAATTTTCTGATGAGTATTTTTATATATCCTGTTTCAGGCTGGTAATGGATTTGGAAAAGCCAAAATAATGTTATCATTGCAGTGTTTTCAGCTAGGAATAGAACACTGAAAATATCATTCTTTAACCCATCTAAAGTACATAACATTTTCAAAGTGCTCAATTATTTTTATTTTCTTCTTTCCAACAAGAAAGAAGAGGAAAGAGAGAAGACTTATGTAGGACTTCAAAGCTTGTAAAGCTCTTTGCATATATTATCTCATTTGATCTTCATTACAATCTGATGAGGTATTTGAGATTTTTGTTGTTAGGCCATTTCAGTCATGTCTGACTCTTCATGACCTCCTTTGAAGTGTTTGGGGCAAAGATACTGTAATGGTTTGCCATTTTCTTCTTTAGGTCACTTTACAAATGAGGAAACTGAAACCAACATATATGAAGGAGGGGAGTTAATGAGGTTTAGCATTAGTAAACCATTCCACCACCACCACTCAGGGATATATCTAGATTTTGATGGAACAGGAACTCTTCAGACATGACCTAGCAGTTAAGCTGTGTGTTGGAAGAGTAGCCTCAGAATCGATAAATACAGATACTACAGTTACAAATACAGATACTACAAAGAGAAGCTAACCCCTGGGGTGTAATATGGAGTCCCAAGATTCAAATTCAAGTATTTCTTTTGGCACTAACTTGCTGTGTGACATTGGGCAAGTTATTTAGTCTCTGTGAGACTCAATTTGTAAAAGGGGCGGGGAAGATGAGAGGAGTCATTAGATGATTTCCTATATTTGTTTCAGCTCTGAAACTCTCTGGTTCTTTTATGGGTATAGCTTAGGAAACATGTTTTTAGGCATACTTTACAGTTGACTTTTTAAATCTAAGTTGCCATTGCTGTTAAATGGTAATAAAAGGAATTAGGAAGAAATGAGTTCAAATCCATTGTCAGACAATTATTAGCTTTGTGACCCTGGGAAAATAGCTTAACTTTTTTTGAACTCAGTTCCCTCATCTGTAAAATGAGGATAATAATGACATTTGGGGCAGTGAAAGTGGCATAGTGGATACAGTGGGGCCTAGAGTCAGGAAGACCCTGAGTTCAAATCTGATCTCAGGTGCTTAAAAGTTGTGTGATCTTGGGCAAGTCACTTAACCGCTTTTTGTCTCAATTTCCTCATCTGTAAAATGAGGATAATAATAGTACCTACCTCCCAGGGTTGTTATGAAGATCAAATTAGATAATAATCGTAAAGCACCTAGCATAGAGCTTTAAATAGTAAGTGAAATACAAATATTAGGTTTTATTATTCCTCTGTACTGATACATGGAGGCATCTAGGTGGCTCAGTGCTGGGTCTGGAATCAGGAAGAGTGGAGCTCAAATCCAGCCTCTAACACTAGTTATGTGACCCTGGACAAGTCACTTAACCTTTGTTTACTTTAATCCACTGGAAAAGGAAATGGCAAACTAATCTAGTACAATTGCCAAGAAAACACTGTGGATAGCATTGGTGTCCATAGGCTCACAAAAAGTTGAACACAACTGAAACTTAATTCGAAGGGATCATCAACATCCAGTGCCTGTTGAGAATATCAAAATTGCCAAATGACTTTTGCTACACTTAAAGTCAATGATTGATTGATACTGTGGAGAAATATTCTCACCTGGTTAAGGTAGCAAGGACGACACCTTACTTTGAGTGGGGGTAGGAAGTTTTTTTTCTTTAGCCCTGCACAAACACAGTTCGTTTGAGTAAAATTTTGCTCTATTTTCAGACTTATCCATCCAGATTTTTCAGAGTGCCTAAGGTAGGGCCTAATAATTTGTAAACTATTTAGTGAATTCATGAACAGAAATGGTGACTTCCCTAAGAGTCTAAGAATTTATCAAGCAGGAGGGAGAAAATTAAGTTCAGTAAATTTAAAAAGTATTATAAACAAGCATCAGAAAATAATGCAAACATTAAAAAATTGGTTTTATGTGAACCAGATTGTATTAATATGAACCAAAGTAAGCACCTAAGCTTTTCAGATTTGTTTATTTATGAATCCAATCATATATTCTATTACAGGATTTTTTTACCATCCTAATATTTTGTGCTCTTTGAAGTGCTCCTGCAAATAGTTTCTGAATAGGATTACAATGAGGAGATAGCAAGTTATCCTTCCTTTGAGGATTGTCTTCTTTTCAGGATCTTAAGGATCATAGAATTACAGTTTAGAGCTAGAAGAGCACTTATAGGTTATCTAGTCCCCTTGTTTTCCAGACAAGGAATCTAAAGCCAAGACAGAGTGAGTGACAACCAATGTCATATATGTAGTAAGTGGCAAAGTAGGAATTTTAATTGAGGTCCTCCAAGACTGAATTCTCTTTCCATTATACATTAGACCTAATCTTGCTAATGACAAGATCCTAGAATGCAAACTGGAGGGGTCATAAAGTTCATCTATTCCAAAACCCTCATTTTATAGATGAGGAATCTGAGGCACAGAAAGAATATATGACTTGCCCAAGGTCATACAGATAATAAGTAACATATCTGAGATTCAAATCCAAGTAACTTATCTAAGATTCTGGCTCTGTGTTCAGCACCCTTTTCATTATATGACATTTAAAAACTCCATTTATATTGGACCCTTTTTGATGAAAGCTCAGTTTTCATTATTAAACTTAAAATAATTTGACAAGTGACAATGTCTTTAAGCTTTTATACAAAAACTTGTAAGCTTTTACACACAAATTGTATATAATTTATTTTCAAATGAACACACTAATAATTTTCAGCAGTAACATTGTAGTATCTAAAGCAAAATTTCTATATTTAGCATTAAATGTATTAGTTTTATAGCTTCATCTATAGACTTAAAAATGTAGCTCATCATAATCAGATTTTTAAAAATTGCTCAGTACCTACTAATTTCAGGGTATTGTTAGGTGTTGATACATGAGATATTCTATTAATACACTGTTAATTAACTCTAACAACTCTAGGGTTATTATTTTTATTTCCACTATATTATAAGGAACAAATGCAGAGTTATAAATGCTGTGTGTTATCATTGTTGTTTAACTCTAAATGAGTGGCTTTGGTTTGCTTAGTTACAGAAATGATCATTACTTGGCATCTCATATAGTTTCTTTTCCAAACACATCATACCATTCTGAATTTTCAGTTTAAAATAGAATATCTCTTTCATAAAATTTTCTAGTTTTCAAAAATTTTTACTTGGGTTATTTATAGACAAATTCCTTTTATAAGTATAATAAAGATTTTTTTTTTTTTGCAAAAAGAAAAGATCTTCCACTCTCCACTAAATGCCTCCTTCTTTCATACTTTCTTCTTTCTGTTGAGTATGTCATAACTGTAACTCAGGTTTCTATGCTCAGAGTTGTCATTAACTCCTTTGCTTCTCAGATTCAATTAACTGTCATATCTATGTATACGTATACATATATGTATGTATGTAGGTGTATGTGTATATGTTTATATATGTGTACTTATACATATATATGACAATTAATTGAATCTGAGAGCCAAAGGAAAGTATATATATGTATATATGTATACATTTATGTGTGTGTATATATATACATCCCCTAGAACATCTGAGCCATTCTCTTCGTTCTCATGGCTACTGTTCTATTTCCATACCACATCATCTAACGACTTGACTTCTCTAACAGCTTCACAACTGTTTTTCCTATTTATATATGTTAGACAGAAAGAAATATATACTTGCTCATTCTGTGTGACCTTTGTCCATACCCTCCTATAAATCTGAAATAGATCTGGCCAACCTATTTGGAGCTTTGCTTAAGTTCCTTTAACGCTGTTTATTTATAAAAAGAACTCATAGGCTGTCTATTGGTTATCCCAGATCTAACTTTATTTTTGGTGAATATAAATTCTTGGATGGTAGGAATTGTATTGCTTTTGTCTTTGTGTCTCTAGTACCAGGCATTGTGCCTTGAGCATAGTAAGTGCTTTACAGATCATTGCTGAATTGAATTCATTTCTTTATGGAAGAGAAAAAAAGAGAGAGTAGTAATAAAGCTCAACCAGGCATTGGTGAGATAACTGCGCTAGTCAGACTCCACTGAGACAGCATTATTTAACAAAATAATTTAATGAACACTACTTGACATTTGAACTGTTGTTCAGTGTTTTGTTACAAATTGCCTTTATTGGATACTCTTAGCATTCAACATCATTTACAATGGGCTTTACACACAATTGTATCCACACATTAAAGTAATTACTTCCCAAAAGATTTTCTCATTCTTCACTGTGGAACAAGCACTATGAAGAAGAATCTTTGGAATGATATACCAAACAGTAATTAAAACAATTCTAGAATCATCAAATTTTGTACCCAAAAGGGACCTTAGAGATTATCTAATCCAATATCCTAAATATAAAAGGGGAAATGGATTAGTTAAGAGAAAACAGGCCAGTCAATTAGCAAATTCAAGGAAAAACAGATGGAAAACAAAGTGGTGCAGTTGAATTTCTAAAAATATAAAACAGAATAAAGCAAACACCTACTTGAAAGTCTCCTGCATATTAGGGAGAACCTCTATGGATGATATATAGGAAACTATAAGCAAGAGTTGCATAGTATGAGAAGATATGGATGGGTCACAATTTAAACTCAAGGAAAAAGTACCTATATCAATAAGGCCTCCCAGTACTACAGAAATATCAAGAAAAAGTGATCCAATTAGATTCATTTCCCTCATCTTTTCTCTGCTACAATTCTTACTGTTTATTGCATTTACTGCCACTCAGAATGATCTCTTGCCCTTTAGTTAATACTCATTTAGAAGATAATGAAATCCTCTGGTGATAAGTTTCTTGACCTTTTACTCTGATGCCACTCTTCCCATTTTGTCCATGGCACACATCTCAAGCACAATCCTTTATTATCAAGTCTCAACATTAATCAACCCAAGCAACCCACTGTATTGTAGTCTTCACCAATTGTCTATGTAATATATAAAGACCACTGGAATTATGAGAAAATTGATTTATAAACCTTATAGTACTGTTATATTAATGTAAGCTATTATAATTGTAGAAGAATCACCTATATTCATCTCCCATGATGGAGATAGAAAAGAATTTTGAGCAAAAAGTATCTATACTTTGGGGAACCTGAGAGAGGTAGTTATAATTTTCACATCCACAGTGTCATTAAAGTTACCTCTGAGATTGTCTTCCATGTACTCCATGTATGTCTTATATGTGAAAGCAAATTTAATTCCAGGCTTGAAAGGTTCTGTTGGGAGATTTACTCAATAAATAAACATTTGTTAACCACCTACTATGTGTCAGGAATTGTGCTAGATTCATTGCCCAAACCTAGCTCAGCTAATGCCCTATTACATTCATGACTAACTCAATGCGGTGCCCAGGTTATTCACTGGTTATCCTTTGTCTCATCTTGTAATTGGCCAATCCTTTTTTTTTTTAAATTTTACTCCAGGTTGCACATTTCTCTGATAGTATTCTTGACAGTGTTTCTCCTGCATAATCTTTCAGTTGTAATTTCTGTTCATAGCCACTATATGACTTTCCATTGTTTAAGTGAGGAATATCTTCAGTTCTATTATGTTATATGAATATTTTCATACACAATAATTTGAAAAGATCATTTAATAAAAAGTAGAGAAAGAAAAATCTCTATTAACAGAGAGAGAAATTACATCAATGGGATCATGCACAGATTCTTGAAGTATTTATGTAAGTATCCAATTCCACTATATCATCTTTCAATAATACTTCCATGATCATTAGGGTGGGGCTTTTGACTTAATAAATCAATTATGAATCATACAATTATTACTAGTTGTAAAAAGTCTTTGTTTAATTTAGAAGCCCTTAAAAGCTATTGGATAAATTAGAGTGACATTGTGCAAGAAGTGTTTTGACTGGTTGAGAAAATTTGGTCAGACCCTGTTAGTTGTTGATAAAATATCAAACCAGTTTTGAATCAGGGGATTTGAAAAGGTGATGAGTCAGGAGAGAGCTGAGCCAGAAGCAATGCCTGTGAACAGCAATAGCTTCGGGGAGAGGAGAACACCTTGGCAACCTCCCCATACCTTTGACTGGAGGAAGATCTTGTGAACTTCAGAGAATAAGAGAACATTGGATTTCAAATTTGCATTTTATTCCTAGCAACATTTCTATAGCAACTGACAGTGTGCGTGTATTAGGAGCCAAGGACAAAATCAACATGTTGAGGCAAGGCAGCTTCAAGGCTCTACTCAGAGCCCAGAAGAAAAGTCATAGCATACCTAAAATGATCGTCATGAGTCACACAAACAGAGGAGAAAAATATTTACAATAACCAGGAACTATAAACTACCTCCTGCTATATGTATTCTTTCCCAAGGACTTTGTATGTAGAGCCTATTGTATATCAAGCCACCTTTTCCATGGACTCTGTATATACTGGTAGGAGAATGTAGCACAGACCTTTTTTGAAGGGTTGGTATTTTGAATCCACTGTCCTTTCTATATGACTTTAATAAATATCCCTTTCTAAAAGCAAAATATATACTGCTGACTAATCCATGATTAATAATTGATATCAATTAGTCAGCAATGCACAATTTGTTTTTAGAAAAAGATATTTATTTAAGTCATATAGAAAGAACAGTAGGTTCAAAATACCACTCCCCCCCCAAAAAAAATCTTTGCTACATTCTCCTACCAGTAGATACAGAGTCCAGGGAAAAGATGGCTTTATATATATTTGTATGTATTTACATACAGAGTCATTAAGAAAGAACATATAAAACAAGAGGTAGTTTATATCTCTGGTTACTGGAAATAATTTTCCAAAAGCAAAGTATGCACTATTGAATAATGACATCAATTAGTAATCATGGGAGGGAGCAGTTAGTTGGTACAGTGAATAGAGCACTGAGCTTGGAATCAGGAAGATGAGTCTTCCTGAGTTCAGATCCGGTCTTAGATAGTTACTGGCTATGTTACCCTCAGCAAGTCACTTAACCCTCTTTGCCACAGTTCTCCATCTATAAAATGAGCTGGAGGAGGAAATGGCAAACCTTTCCAGTATCTTTGCCAAAAAAACTTCAAATGGGGTCATGAAGAGTTGGACGCAAGAGAAACAATTGAACAACAACTACAATCATGGAGGGAAGCACACCAGTTTGAGCTTATGAATGATAGCATTGTTCACAAAAAGACATCCCTTGACCCTTCAGGTTGATAACTTTAGGGATCAAGGGGATTCATATATACATGAAAATACCTACCACCAAATGGGTTTCCTTTTCTCCTGCCTTCCCTTTTCCTTCTTCCCTGGCCCTCACTAACAAAAATCTGGTTGGACTACTTATATGCTTGAAGAAAATGAGATTCACTAACTCTATTCCTTCTGGTAAAGTGGGAAACCATCAAACCTCATTAAGCAGCTTGATATTGTCCTAAGCTATAATAAACCTTATCATTTTTCTTGCTTCTGTGCCTTCCAGAATCTAGAGTACTTACATCTGATCTAGTGATGTAACTAAAGGAACCCTAGGACTTGCCATCCATCCCATGACCAAACCCTTTGGACTTTCTATCACTACTATTATCATAGGCATAGAATGCTGGCATATAAGCACTCAAGATTAGGAAGTGAGAATCCTACCAGAAAAGTGGTTACATAGTTTCTCAGAGTGATTATTTACCAGAAAGATGCATGAGCCAAAAATCAAAAATATAATTATGTGTGTGTGTATGCATAAAATAAAAAAAAATAACATGGGACAGAGTTACAAAGAACATGAATTATAATGAAATAGTTATCAAAATATTAAAATTAAAAACAAACATAGAAACCAATTAAAAAAATCCCTAATAGAACATATCCCCTCAAGAAGTGATCAGAAGGCTTTAAAATGGTTACCCTTACTTTATGCTTCTTGTTCTCTACAACTTGATTCCATGCACCTTGGAGACAATTCAGTAACTCACAACTTTCTTCTATCTTATATTTTCCACTCACAGTAAAGGAAATAATATGAATCTCAAATTTAAGTCTATTAAATAGAATATTGCATTAACATATGCTATGTGAGGGGGGAAGTGTGTGTATGTATAACAGTGGGGGTGGGCAGAAAGAACATGGGATGATAAGGTAAGGATGAATGATGCCCAAAGAATAATAACAAAATAAACTCTTTCCTTTATTTTTTTTTACCACAGTGTTGTGCCTTGTTTTTATTTACAGCGTCTTTCGTTATTCTGGAAAACTGAGTGCAAATAATTATGAATCTCCTTTAAGAAATATAATAACCTATCTTGATCTCCAGGAAGCCACTTTCTGTTTCTAGGCCTCTTTTTTGTCCTATATAAAACAAGGCATGGGAGGTGGGCTAGATGACCTCTAAAATCCTTTCAATTTCTAATATTCTATGAGTCTATCATACCAGGATGGATCAATTCCCAAAGGCCAACATAGTAGTTTGCTCTGAATGAGGTGGAGACTCATTCTAACTTGTTGAATGACAGTAATGAAAGTCTGGAAAATGACTGGTAGAGTCTGAGGATCTTATGAATTTTTAATAAGCCATTTTATCCTGGTCACCTGCATATTTGAAGACACATTCTGCCTGCCTCCAACAGAAGCCCTTATAGCAAGGGTAATTTTGTATCCATGTTAAAGGGGAATACACAGCTGGACACTCTACTAGGATATCCGTAATAATGAGCTTCATATTTTCTCCCTTAACAGATCCATTGATGTCAGGCCCAAGCCAAATACTATGCCTGTCTGAAACATTTTAAAAAGCTTTGCATATGTAATATACATGGAAACTTCAGTGCATTCTATGGCTTATGCTATTAAAAATTCTGAGGAATATATAACATGCTTAGTTTGGAAGAAATTAAAGAACAGAGTATTACTAGATCCTTCTAAGTCAAGTGTCTTGTCTTCAATTCTGAATCAACATTTTGAAGCAGAGAGCATTTCATTCATTGGCTTTTTCATTATGAATTGGGAGAAACTGTGAACTCCATTAATTTTTCTCTTCCACTCCCCCTCTATATTGTGTCAGTAAAAAAGTACACAGCAACCACCATCTAACTCTGACAGTACCCACCAGACATATACCAACCCTGGATCATCACTAATTTTCCCAACATTTGGGCTTCCTGTCAAATTTCCAAAAGAATTATGACTGTGTCTGGTGAACTTATCGTTAGAAACTGGTAACTGCATCTGTTTTTGCTTAACTTTACATTTGTGCCAGACTTGTAAGATTACCCCTCAGTGAGAGAATATGATTGCCAGAAATAAAACCATTGGGCATGGGTGAGCTCATCAAGCTTCCATGAGGACCACAACTTTAACCGGTGTTTGATTTCACTATGTGGTAGTACAAATGTGCATCACAAGTAACACCGCCAAAGGAAAACATCACTGAGTATTCAATGCAGGCCTTGGCATTAGAGATGTAGCTATCAGAAATGGGTTGAAAGGTATGCTAAAAGTCCCTCATATTTTGAATTAAAATAGATGTAGCAAAACAAAGGGTAGGAATCATCATGCAAACATGTTGCAGTCAACAGCTATTAAATCACTGTGTTCAGATGAGAAAATGGTTTTTGCTTATTGTTAATTATTCAGAACCCCAAAACAACAGCAATTTCTAATTATCCATTGATCCTGATTTTGTTACTTTGTTTATTTCTACAGATTTTCTGTATAATTTATGAGCTTTTAATTTAAATTTATTCCATTTTAAAGCTCTACTCATGTTTTTCCTTTTATGTGACATTCACTGAAAGTATATGCAAAATTCCATACATTTCCACCATCTCATCTATGCAGTGACAGAATGGAAAGGTAAGTATTCAATCTTTCATACTTCAATCATTATTTTTGCTTCTTAACTTTTATTAATTGTGACCATTTTATGTATTATTTTATTGGTTCCCTTTACTTTCTGCATTTATTCATATATCTTTCCATTTTATTCTGAATCCTTCACATTAGTCCTTTCTTATGGTACTTTAATATTCCATTATTTACCTTAGATTTCCCTCCTCCTTCTTTGACTTCCCCACCACATACACCCTCCACTGTAGAACAGACTCTGAAAGCTTAGCATTCTAAACTTCCTTTAATTGAGGGTGGGGGATTTTTGAGGGCCTGGCTAGCTCCCTTCCCATAATAAATTCCATGAGAAGAGTAGTACTTTCATATGGATTTCTAAATCTTTTTCCCTCATGTGCCAAAACCCATAGAATTTCCCATTTAACTAGCTCTGTGCTACCTTCATTCTCCATCCCCATTCCAGCTCCCAGGTGCTCCCCTTCCTGTTGATGGTGGAGAAGAAAGAATAGCTTCTTCCTCTTGTAGTATGAATATTTGTGTGTATATGTGGGTGGTGGGTGTTAGACTGAGCACCTATCTCGGGAGGGTTGTGAGGAAGGGGTTCTCACAGAGAGAATTGGAAGCCCAAATCTCCAAAGTTGCTTGTACAAATTATACGAGGTGAGCAGTAGGAGTTACTGGTGGGGACATGAGTAGAAATCCTAAATATTTTGGTTATCTAATGTTATATTATGATGATTTGCACTGTATAATATTTATGTCTTTATAATACCTTATGTATTCTGTTTTACTTATTCAAGATTTAGCAGGTATCTTCCTTCTTTTCAGGTTGTTAGTTTGGAGTAATATGCAGAAAACATACTCGGCCATCTTGTCAGTTATATCTCACCACTTTACAAATATATATATATATATATATATATATATATATATTTGTGCAAGTATCGATGTGTATTGTATAATAATTCATTAGTATGAGTTATTATGTAGTACTTCTATTTTAATAACTTAAGACAATTTATGTAAGGCCTCACTAGTAATTAATGAGAATGTAATCATTACCCAATTTTGACTTACCCTTCTTAAATGAAGCATAATTCATTGGACAGAAAAGAGCTTTTTTGGCTTCAACAGATACAAGCAATGCACAAGTTTAAACCAAGTGCCATACAGACTATTTCTCTCATGACTTCAAAGTATTCAGGATGGAAAGAGGGCTAATTATAGAGATTGGCATTTAGAACTTCCACTTTCAGGCTAAGATAGTCACTATCCGGAATCTGTTAAAACATCTCTGATTATTTATTTATCACTTAAATTCCTTTCTTATAGGATCATAGAATTTAGAGCTGGAAGGGAGCTCAGGGCCTATTTAATATAATACTACCTCCTCATTTTACAGATAAGAAAATTAGCATAGAAATATGAAA
Source organism: Vombatus ursinus (assembly GCF_900497805.2). Classification (NCBI taxonomy): domain Eukaryota; kingdom Metazoa; phylum Chordata; class Mammalia; order Diprotodontia; family Vombatidae; genus Vombatus; species Vombatus ursinus. Next base: position 3,141,057 of record NW_020949351.1, on the reverse strand, counting down.
TGACTTACTCAAGGTCATATAGTTAGTAAATGAAAGACCCACAATTCCAACTCAAGTTTGTTGAATCCATATTCAATATTCTTTCCACTACACTTGCTACCTCTTACGTATCCATTTCTCTTATATATTTTGAAGCATTAAAAAAAAAACCTGTGTTCTCCAAAAGAGGATTACTGATTAAGAGGTCATCCCATTTTTTTTTTCCTTTCAGTCAGCAAGCTCCTATTGAGTAGTCAATTTCTGCAAGGTAATAGGCTAAGATTTTAAAAGAGAGCAAAAATTAAATATAAATAAAACAATATAAATGTAGGATCCTTACTTTCTGAAAATAGGAGAAGAATGAGGGAGTTGATTTGAAAAGACAACTGTATCTTGTGTAGGAAAAGAAGGGAACAAGAAAGTGATAGGCTTGAGTATTTGGAACAGATTGTGTAATACTAATGTACAACAAAGATATAGGGAATAGGAAAGCAAACCCAATGGTAAGTGAGAAAATTATAAGAGATCCCTGACAAATAATTTCAAACCTCCTGGCTCAGACTAATTGCACCCCAGAGTGATGAAACTGCTATCAGTCAGTCATGTGGGTGACATATATAAATAACGAGACTCCAGAGTATCAAACTTGTCTGAGGGTTTATTGAGTTCTCCAGCAAGGGAGTCACACTCACACTGGGGTAGATTTCCTGAAGGAACAAAAGGACAGAACTTATATATGTTAAAGGAGAGGGAAGGTTTCTGGAAGAAAGGAAAATTGGAGGGGATGTTGCTAGAGCTGGCAGATAAGATAGGATATGTTGACCTGAATGACCAAATAGATTCCTGAAATCAGGGAACCTTTGAAGTCTCAATGAACAGATATTATCATACATGATTTTTTAAATTAATTTATTTATTTTTAGTTTTCAACATTCACTTCCACAAGATTTTGAGTTTCAAATTTTCTCCCCATCTCATCTCTTCCCCCACCCCATGATGGCATACATTCTGAGTACCCTTTCTCCTAATCTGCCCTCCCTTCTATCTCTCCCCTCCTTCTCTTATTCCCTTGCCCTTCAATTTTCCTGTAGGGCAGGATAGATTTCTATACCACATTTCCTGTATATCTTATTCCTCAGTTGCGTGTGAAAACAATTTTTTTAACTTTTGTTTTTTAAAATTTTGGGCTCCAAATTTTAAGAAGGCAAGCAACTCGATACAGGTTATACATGTGTAGTCTTGCAAAACACTTCCATAGTAGTCATGTTGTGAAAAACTAAGTATATTTTCCTTCATCCTATTCCACCCCCATTTATTCTATTCTCTCTTTTGACCCTGTTCCACCTTAGAAGTGTTTTCTTCTGATTACCCCCTCCCCTAATTTGTTCTCCCCTCTATCATCCTCCTATTCTCTTGTCCCCTTCCCCCTCTATTTTCCTGTAGGGTAAGATAGATTTCCATACCCAATTGAGTGTGTATGTTATTCTCTCCTTAAGCCAAATTCAATGAGAATAAGAATCACTCATACCCTCTCACCTTCCTCCTTTCCCCTCCACTGTAAAAGCCTTTTCTTATCTCTTTTATGTGAGATAATTTACCCCATTCTACCTCTCTCTGTAATCTCCATATAACCTCTCTCACCTCTTAATTTTATTCTCTAGGTAACACCCCTTCATCTTCAACTCACCCTGTGCCCTCTATCTATCTATCTATCTATCTATCTATCTATCTATCTATCTATCT
>NW_020949351.1:3117136-3139325 GCF_900497805.2 Vombatus ursinus | reverse complement strand
TCTATCTATCTATCTATCTATCTATCTATCTATCTATCTATCTATCTATCTATCTATCTATCTATCTATACAGACATATAAATTTTCCCTCCAACTACTCTAATACTGACAAAGGACTCGTGAGTTACAAATATCATCTTTCTATGCAAAATGTAAACAGCTTAACCTTAACAAGTCTCTTATGATTTCTCTTTCCTGTTTACCTCTTCATGTTTCTCCTGAGTCTTGTATCTGAAAGTCAAATTTTCTATTCAGCTCTAGTCTTTTCATCAAGAATTCTTGAAAGTCTTCTATTTCACTGAATATCCTGAAGGATTATGCACAGTTTTGCTGGGTAGGTGATTCTTGGTTGTAATCCTATCTCCCTTGCCCTCCAGAATATCATATTCCAAGACCTGTGGTTCCTTAATGTAGAAGCTGCTAAATCTTGTGTTATCCTGATTGTGTTTCCACAATACTTGAATTGTTTCTTTCTGGATGCTTGAAATATTTTCTCCTTGACCTGGGAACTTTGGAATTTGGCTACAATATTCTTAGGAGTTTTCCTTTGGGGATCTTTTTAGGAGGTGATTGGTGGTTTCTTTCCATTTCTATTTTGCCCTGTGGTTCTAAAATATCAGGGTAGTTTTCCTTGATAATTTCTTGAAAGATGATATCTAGACTCTTTTTTTGATCATGGCTTTCAGATAGTCCAATAATTTTTAAATTATCTCTCCTGGATCTACTCTCCAGGTCAGTTGTTTTTCCAATGAGATATTTTACATTGCTTTCTATTTTTTCATTCTTTTGAACTTGTTTCACAGTGTCTTGATTTCTCATAAAGTCAACAGCTTCCAATTGCTCCATTTTAATTTTTAAGGAAATATTTTCTTCAGTAAGCTTTTGGACTTCCTTTTCCATTTGACCAATTTTATTTTTTAAGGTATTCTTCTCCTCATTGGTTTTTTGGACCTCTTTTGCCATTTGGGTTAGGCTATTTTTTTTTTTTGGTAAGGAAATTGGGGTTAAGTGACTTGCCCAAAGTCACACAGCTAGTACGTGTCAAGTGTTTGGTCTGAGGCCAAATTTGAACTCAGGTCCTCCTGACTTCAGGGCCGGTGCTCTATACACTGCTCTATATAGCTGCCTCTTAGGCTATTTTTAAGGTGTTATTTTCTTCAGTATTTTTTTGGGTCTCCTTTATCAAGCTGTTGACTTGTTTTTCTTGATTTTCTTGCATCACTCTCAGTTTTTCCTCTACTTCCCTTACTTGCTTCTTAAAATCCTTTTTGAGCTCTTCCATGGCCTGGGACCAATTCCTATTTTTCTTGGGAGCTTTGGATGTGGGAGTTTTAACTTTGTTGTCTTCTTCTGCCTGTATGTTTTGATCTTCTTTGTCACCAAAGTAAGATAACATAGTCTGACTCTTTTTGCACTGCTTGTTCATGATCCTGGCCAATTACTTGAGTTATAGACTCTGTTAAGGTAGGGGGTCTGTGCCAGTGTGTAGAATGTAGTGTCCCAAGCTTCAGGGGTTTTGTGCAGTTGTTTTCAGAGATACTTCTAGGGATCTGTAAATTTTCAGTTCTTCCAAGGTGGTATGATAAAGGGTGAGGTGTTTATTCCTTTTCTGGCCTGTGCTCTGGTCTATGAGTGACCACAAGCATTCTTTTCTGCCTTGGAACTGTGAGGAGGATTCTCTTTCCACAGCTATTACAAGCTCCACCACACCAGCACTCCTCCTTGCCCCAGGACCACAACCCAGGACTGTGACCCAGATCCAAGCATGGGCAAAGCAAGAGAATCCTGCACCAGGAAAGAGATCCCTGCAATCCCCCTTTGATGAACCACTTGATTCCCCCTCATTCTGTGGGCAGGAAGCTCCAAAAACAGTCGCCACCTCAGAGCCACTCAGGAACTGGGGTTGGAACCCCGGGCCTCTCTCTAATCATAGAGACAGACCTTTTCTACTGACCTTTCAAGTTGTCTCTGGTGTTCATGGACTGAGAGGTCTGGAAACTGCCACACCTGCCTGTGATTCAGTCCTCTGAGGCCTACTCCAGGTTCACTGAGGCCTGGTTTGCTTGTGGGCCCACCCTGAACCACCCTCCTCTCCCAGTCCGGCGTGATATACCCCTCTGATCAAACATCCCAGGTTGTCTTGGGCTGGAAATTTGTTTCACTCTGTCTTTTTGTGGGTTCTGCTGCTTTAGAATTTGTTTAGAGTCATTTTTTACAGGTATTTGGATAGGTTTGGGTGAGGGCCCAAGCAAGTCACTGCTTTTACTCTGCCATCTTGTCTCCACCCACACAGCATATTATTGTGGAGGGTCATTGGGATGGGAAGCATGACAAGGAGATCTTTTAATTGATAAACTTATGTTCAGCAGAAGGTGGTAAGAGTTCTGCTCAGTTCACCAAGATGGAGAGTGTCATGCTCAGTTTGTGTTTCACAGTAATATTTGTGGAATCAGGAAGAATAGGAGAGGTACTAGAAAAGGGGATCAGGTTAAGATTAGCTTAATCTTCAAAAGGAAAAGTGTAGTATTCACAAACTATGGACAAGTGAACTTGATGTCAAAGCCTATGAAAAAGTCTTGAATGAATTATTTGAAAAATGTCTTATGAGTACTTTAAAAGCAAAAGCTATTATTATTTCACTAAGAACAAGTCATAACCTATTAATCTGATTTCTTTTTCTTTTAAAAAATAACTGTTAAGTTGGGAAAGCTATAAAATTCTATAGTGTTTTTGGATTTCAGCAAAATATTTTGATTTTGCAAAATCTCTAATATAGTTAGTGACAAGAAGATAAATTATGTATTATATTATACATTTAAGTGAATTTAGAACTGGCTGAACAAATGTAACTAAAACATATAAAATAACTTGATGAAAACCCATCTTTAGTGACATTCCATTGCATTCTGCTCTGTTTTTTTCTGCTCTGTTAATTATTTTTTATCAATGACTTTGAATGAAGCTATTGTTATATCTTAATAAAACATATGGATGACATAGAAATTAAAGGGATAGTTAATTGTTGAATAAGCAAAAGAAGACCTAAGAAAATCTTGAAAGATTTGAAAAAAAATAACAAAATGAAATTTAAATGGGGCAAGTATAAAATCCAACATGGGTTTAAAAAAAGCAATTAAAAAAGACAAAAATGTGAATAAATAATATGTAAGTTACATTGGTTTGAAGGTTTTAATTGACTGCAAGTTCAGTGTGAGTAAGAAGTGTGATGTGGATGTTCAAAAAGATAATTCTACCTTAGACTATATTAAATGTAGTGTCTAGAACAACAGGAATGATATATCTTACTAAATACTCTACCATGGATAGGCAATTGTAAAGATAATCATTAAGAGGATGTTACAAGGAAATAAAAAAAATGCCCTATTGGGAAGGTTTTAAAAAGTAATCTGAGACTCCGGGGAGAAGGAAAAATTTTAAAGGGTGATAGTTATCATCAAATATTTGAAATTTTGTCACATAAAAGAGAATTTAACATATTTTGTGTAATATTTGTGAGCCAAGCTATGAGTAATGGGTGGAACTTGTGTGTGGGAAGGCAGATTTTGGCTTAACATACTGAAAATTTATTAATAATTAAAGAAACATAAGGCCTAGCTAATATAATAAAAATGACAATTCTACCTAAGCTAATTTACTTATTCAGTGCCATACCAATCAAACTACCAAAAAATATTTTATAGAGTTAGAAAAAATAATTACAAGATTCATTTGGAAGAACAAAAGGGCCAGAATATCAAGGGAACTAATGAAAAGAAATGCAGGGGAAGGTGGCCTAGCCATTCCAGATCTTAAATTGTATTATAAAGCAGCAATCATCAAAACTGCTTGGTACTGGCTAAGAAATAGAGTGGTGGATCAGTAGAATAGGTTAAGTATACAAGACACAGTAGTCAATGACTATGGTAATATATTATTTGATAAACCCAAAGACCCCAGCTTCTAGGATAAGAACCCACTCTTTGAAAAAAACTGCTGGGAAAACTGGAAAAGAGTATGGCAGAAACTAGGCATAGACCAAAATCTCACACCATATACCAAAATAAAGTCAAAATGGGTTCATGATTTAGATATAAAGGCTGATACTATAAGCAAACTGAGAGAGCAAGGAATACCTGTCAGATCTATGAAGAACAGAAGAATTCATGACCAAACAGGAGATAGAGAACATTATGAAAAGCAAAATAGATAATTTTGATTACATTAAATTGAAAAGTGTTTGCACAAACAAAGCCAATGCAACTAAGATTAGAAGGAAGGTAGAAAATTGGGAAAGAATTTTTACAACCAGTCTCTCTGATAAGGGCCTCATTTCTAAAATACATAGAGAATTAAGTCAAATTTATGAGAATACAAACCATTTCCCAATTGATAAGTGGTCAAAGGATATGAACAGACAGTTCTCAGATGAAGAAATTAAAGCCATCTATAGTCATATGAAAAAATGCTCTAAATCACTATTGATTAGAGAAATACAAATCAAAACAACTCTGAAGTACCACATGAAACCTATCAGAATGGCCAACATGACAAAACAGGAAAATGACAAATGTTGGAGAAGATGTGGTAAAATTGGAACACTAATGCATTGTTGGTGGAGTTGTGAAATGATCCAACCATTTGGGAGAGCAATTTGGAATTATGCCCAAAGGGCTCTAAAAATGTGCATACCCTTTGACCCAGCAATAGCACTTCTAGGGCTATATCCCAAAGAGATCACACAAATGGGAAAAGGACCCACATGTACAAAAATATTCATAGCAGCTCTTTTTGTGGTGGCAAAGAATTGGAAATTGAGAGGATGTCCATCAATTGGGGAATGGCTGAGCAAGTTGTGGTATATGAATGTGATGGAATACTATTGTGCTACAAGAAATGATGAACAGGCTGACTTCAGAAAAACCTGAAAAGACTTGTATGGTCTGATGCTGAAGTGAGTAGAACCAAGAGAACATTGTACACAACAACAGCCACGTTGTGTGATGACTAATATTGATAAACGTAACCCTTCCTGGCAATACAAGGATCTAAGACATCTCCAGAGGCCTTGTGATGGAAAATGCTATCCACACGCAAAGAAACAACTATGGAAGCCAAATTGTTATTTTTTTTCTCTTCTGTTGAGTTTTGTTTCCTCTTTCTGATGGTTCCTCCTATTGGTTTTAATTTCTACTTACAACATCACTAATGTGAAAATATGTTAATATGAATGTAAATGTATAGCTTATATCAGATTGTGCGCCATCTTGGGGAGGGTGGTGGGGAGGAAGGGGGAGAAAAATTTTAAACTCAAAAGCATATGGAAGTGATTATTGATAAATCAAAATAAATTAATAAAAAATACAAAGAAAAAAATAATTAAAGATACCTAAAAAAAGGAATGAATGAATGGATTTAAAATGATTTATTAACTACTGTACTTGCTTTATGTCATGCACTGTGCTAAGTGCTATAGATGCAGACTAAAAAGCAAGATAGTCTAAGCTCTCAAAAGTTTACCATTCCAATAAGGGGAGAGAATAGATATAGGAGGGTTAAGCTTTAGAGAATGTGGCAGAGCCCACTGATCCTTAGGGTACAATAAGATAAATTGCTATTTAGTATCATTTCAATTGCTAAATTTTTAGCTATTTCTAATGTTCCATTTGGAGAACTTTAGCATGGAATATTTTCTTTTCCAAATCTTTAGCTATGCTGCTAGGGAGTAGTTGCTAAGCTGCTGAAATACTTATTGGGTCCTTTTCATTGGTAGTGGTTTGTCCTTCCTAGCACATGCTAGTTCTTGCATCTCCCTCAGGGTTAATCTGTTTTAGTTGACCTGTCTGGCCTGTTTGGTTGCAGCAACTGATCAGGACTGCTATTAATATTATGATCACCATCGCCAAGATCATCCAGACAGCAGTTGGATGATCATTATATTTTGCATGTGTGGATGTTGCGTAGTACATTACCTCATTGGTTAAAAATTGAAAACCTATATTTTATGTTCCTATTCTAACAATCAAGCAGAAATATAGAAACCCAAAGTCTCCAATTCAAGAGAATTTACTAGGCAGTGGGAAAATATAAATGCTATTTTGACATGAGAATATCATTATAGGCATTAAATATACTACACAAAGAAAACTACATTTGCATAACCATTTATTGGTTGAGATACAATATAACTCTATTTGGAAATAAGAGTAACAGTTAACATTTATATAGGACTTGCTATGTGCCAGGCACTGTGCTAAGTGCCTTATAAATATTATCTCATTTGATCCTTATAATAATCCTTGGAGGTAGGTGCTGTTATTGTCTCCATTTTACAGATGAGGAAACTGAGATTAATTGACTTGTCCAGAATCACAAAGTAATTAAGTGTCTGAGGCTAGATTTGATCTCAGATCTTCCTGATTCCAGGACTGGCACTCTATGCACTCTACCATTTCATTACCTCAAATTTCTCTAATCTGTTCCCATTATTTTTCATATTAAAGTATTTCCTGTAAGTAAATCGGGTTAAAGAGGCAATATTTCAGTAGCCCATAAAGATGAAAATAGGCTGTTTAAGGAAGTAATTATTCCAATTATGTTTAAAGCAACCCATTATTGATATAGTTTAAAGTGTTAATGTAATAAATTTATTTGTGCAAAGAACTGGAAAGATTTTTGGTACAATATAACCTTCTATAAAATTTGATAATTCTGAGACAGAATGGGAACAACAACACTTTTCACTTGAGACAAGTAGTTGGAGACAAGTGGGTGGACTGATGACCTTATTCCTACAGAAATTATTAAAATAGATACTTCTATTACATTTTTTTCCTGACAACCCACATTACATAAACCAGAGATTCTATCAACTGCCAATGCTAATTTAACATAGTTCTACTTCACCAACAGAGCCTTTTCACATTTTGAATTCTCAGAAATAGGGTAGTCAATCTCCTCATGATTACATCATATTTAAATACATGTCTTTTCACCTAGAATAAGATCATTGTGCATTTCTCTGGCTTGATGTTAGGTCAGTCTCCTTTTCTGCACAAACAAAACATAACTTTGACTTACTTGATGAGGTTTCCAGGAATTCCAGATCCTCTATGTCTGACCTGTCCACACTGCTTTTAGAGTTAATCTTAACCTTTACAAGTTGGTTTTAATCTTTCCTTCACTTTTTCCATGAAGTATTCTGCCATACAAGGATCAGATAAGAGGGCTATTTATAAATCATCTCTTCTGACCTTTGAAAACTATTTTAAAAGTTTATTATACTATGGAATTATCATGAACTTATCCACTACATTATTCTTTGCATTAGCATTAGCCAAAGAAGTTACAATGATACACTTGATAGCATAAAATGCGAAAAAAGGAAACAGAAAATTCTGGCCCCATTTTCACATTCCATGATTCTGTGATTTTGTGTGTGTGTGTTTTGTGTGTGTATCTAAATAGATAATTACATATTCAGCCATTCTTTTCATACAGCACAAAAACAAAAACATTTGTTTGATATCCAAAATTTGAAGAAATGTTAGTGATATAATTTTTGTCAAATTGTACTGCAATATTACCTGAATATAAAACAAAATCTGTCATATCTTTAGCCAATGGTTCCATGGTTCCATGTTTAATTAATATATGCTGTCTTAGAAAGATAATCAGATATTTTGACATACATAATAAGTGTGTGTGTTTGTGTGTTTTCAAAGACACTCACACAAATACTCATTACTTGGATTAATGTCTTATTGGTATAGAGAACTTTCACATGAGGAAAACACCATTTATGAGTGTAAGTCAGCACCTTCTCAGGAATTCATTCTCCTGGAAAGTTACCTAAAACACTGAGAAGTTAAATTAATTAACCAGATTCACATAGTCAGAATGTGTTAGAAGCAGGGCTGGAACCCAGGTCTTCATATTCCTGAACATAGATCTCTATCCACTATCAAGAGTGTAACCTGGTAGCCAGAAACAAGTATTTGATATTAACCTGCACTGAGAGGCATCAGTTTAAGAATGGGAAAGGTCACAATTATGCTCTCTTCTATACTGATAAGACTATGTATGGGATGTTTTGTTCAGCACTAGGTACCATGTTTCATAAAGGACATTAACCAATTTTTAGCTCTGCTTAAATGTGTTCAAAAATAGGAAACTCATTTTCCATCATCACTTACTGGCTTTTTTTAATTGAATTTTTTGTCACTTGGATGTGTCACTCTGATCACGTCACTTATCCTTTCTCTTTCTCATTTTCTTCATCTGTAAAATAAGTATATTTATCATATCTACTTCCCAGAGCTGTGAGGATCAAATGAGATAACATTTCTAAACTAGCTTACAAAGCTTAAAGGGCTATATAAATGCTAACCCCTCATTCTCCTAATCTTCCCATCATACCCAATATGCTTCCCAGTCTTATTGATTCTGCCTCTACAACATCTGTCAAATCTGTCCCCTTCTCACAAGCCACATGGTCACAACCCTAATTCCAAAACTTATTACACTACACCTGGGTTATTGCAATGGCTTTTCACTGGTCTTCCTACTTCTATTCTCTAATCTCTTCAATCTATCCTAAGCAGAGCTGCCAACTGGTATTGCTAACCATTATCCTGATCATTGCTCAGTAATTTTCAATGGTCCCCTTTTGCTGCTAGGATTAACTAAAGATTCCTTTGGCATTTAAAAGAGCATGCTAATGCCAACTTGTCTTTCCAGATTTATTAGACTTTATTCACCTTAGTCATTTTATGGTTTGTATAAACTGGCCCACTTGCTATTTTCTATATGCAACATTCCAGCTCCTATTTCTGTGTTTTACCCAGGCTGAACCCCAATCCCCAAATGTTCTCTTCTTAGCCTTGCCTCTGAAATTTATTTTAGCTGTTTCCAAAGTTCACTTCAGTTGCCCCATTCTACATGAGAATTCTCCTGATGCTTTTAATCCAGGAGTTCTTAACTTCAAATCCAAAATATTTCAAGGGATCCATGAACTTAGATGGGAAAAATAATTCTTTATTTTCCTTAATCTCTAACTGAAATTTAGCACTTCCTTTAATTATTAATTTAAAAGCAATACTTTAGAAGGCTTTATAGGCTTGACCAGACTGACAAAGGGATCTGTGACACACACACAAAAGGTTAAGAACCCCTAGACTAGTCATCACTGCTACCCCCAAAAATTACATTGACTTTGTATCTTCTTTATATGTATTTGTCTTTCTAGATATTATATTTTCCCAGTAGAATGTAAAAGTTTTGAAAGCAATAAATTTTGTTACTGCTATTGATTTTTGTCCTTGTAGTCCCAGGTTAAAGCCTACTGCCTCACTTGTAAAAAGTACTTAACAAAGGCCTGTTGAATTAAAATGAACAGGTTAAAGAATGGTCCTATGGAAATCTTTTCTAGTGATAAGGGAAGGTAAGTTTCCTACACAGTACCATCATAACAAGGTCAAGCAGGTCCTAGAAGTTGATAAACAAGCTAACTAAGCATACAGGATGATCTTCTTAATCACAGAAATTTGTAGAATACCTATTCAAAAAAAAATTCAAGACACCTGAGTTTGCTTTTGCCAAGTAAAATTTCTTATTTGGAGGGGATATTTCTATTAAATGTGATAGAAATGAGGCTATGAAGATAGGACCTTTCTTCTAACCTAGAGAGGTGTGGTATTGACCCCCAAAGAAAGGAAGAAATATGCAGAACAAATATAAGAAGACAGTATGAGGAAGTGGAAATGAGGTTCTGGTAACATCTGAAAATAGTTCTGCCTGTTGATTAGTTTTATAACCTTGGGCAAGTATCTTATTTTCTCTAGGTCATAGTTTCTCCATCTTCATGATGAGTCATCTGGATTCAATGATCTCTAAGGTTTATTCCATCATGAACATCCTATGCATTCCTCCTTTCCAGAGGACATTACCCAATCTGATCCCTACCTAATCAAGAATATACTTAGCTAATCAAAGAACCTGGAAACTCATGTCTTTCACAAATAAATGGACAATCTCTAAGTCTTAGGGAGGTGAAGGGTTTGGTAACACTAATGATATGTTCACAGGGAGGGGAGAATTAAAATATCAAAAGGAAAAAATCAAGATAGAAATTTGAAGTAAAAATAAGCAACAATGCCATGGTCTCCAAGGCAACTGTGAAAGAGTCAGCACATATTTTTAAAAAGTCATACTGAAGATAAAAGCATTATGAAAATAAGATTCACTGGAATTTAAAGAAATATTAAGCTGATTCCCTCATTCAATAATAAGAGATATTTTTATTGTACTTTAGAAACATGAATATTTCACAAATGTGATCTATTTGATCATTGGAGCCAAAGGGAAATAGGGTCAGTCTAGATCTTAGGGAGGAAACCCACCACTACTAAGATAGGAAAAATGAACTCAAATGAAATGGAAAAAATGAAATAAGTAGCAAATTTTATATATGGATCAAGTGATATAAAATGTACTTTTAATATACAGGCTTTCTTGAATTGAAAATGTATTGCTATATATTTTGAATCCTCTCTTACATTCTGCTGTGCACATGATATGATATTTCTTTTCTTATTTTGTATTTGTTTCAATATTTAAGTTCATCATATGTTTCTTTTTCTCTATTCTGTATTTGAGTTCTGGTGTTTGAGTCTAAAATTTAAAAATAATGTACCCTTAACTTTGTTGCCAAGATTCAAATGCATAGTGGTCATTTGTGAAGGGATATGAGAGGTAGCAAACTGCCATTTAACAATTTCCTGGTTTAAAGAATTATTTTTGCAAACTAGATGCTAAATTCAGTTGTTCCTATGCTGTTACAAAATTGAAAAGACTGTCATCACCCTTCTGCACCTTGTTGCTTTTAAGTAAAGCCCAGAGTGGCCTACCCTTGTTACAGCTCTCATTGCCAGGGAGTTAGTAGTCATCTGCATACATTGAGACCAAATTCATCAATAGAAATAGCATACTTGGAAGGTAACTTTCCAGGAGTATGAATTCCTGAGAAGGTGCTGACCTGCACTCATAAATGGTGTTTTCCTCATCTGAAATCCAAGTCCAATATTATTTACCACTTTAAAAGACTTAGCAATTCTACTTTTCTCTTTGTTATTGTCTTTTAATTTACCTAAAAAATCAGTAATCTATTTGTTCACTGAATCTTCTCAGAAATGATGACCAAGACTTTAAATCAAGGGGAGCTATATCTTAGTTTCAGGATTTCAAGTTGCAATTTCACCTCCACTTCTTCTGCTGCCTTTTGCAATATGGACCTCATTCTTTAGCTTATTTCACTTTTTTAATTCTCTTTAAAGTTTACCTGAAAGCAAGGTCAAAGGGAATTAAAAGGTAGTGATGGGTGGAAGCAAGAACTGTTGTGTAGTGGGAAAGAGGGACCTATCTTTAAAGAAAAACATCTTACCATGAAACTTCAGCCTCAGTTCATCTTATATCCACATTTTGGAAATATACCTATCCTAAAATGGTTAGATGGAAACACTTGTGCTTTAGGGATTTTGTTTGTTGGTTTGTTTGTTTTTTGCCTTTCTTTGAATCCCTATCACTTAGCACAGTGCCTGACATATAGTAAGTGATTAAAATAAAAAATGTTTATTAACTTATTGGCATGCCTAAGAAGCAGAAATATTATTATGGCATTGAATGAAAACTAATCCTATCTTAAAGTTTTTCTTTAAAGAAACTCTCAGAATTTATCTTATATTCATCCAATGCTCATTTCTCAGCTGGGATCTTTCTAGAGGATGCCCACTTTAAATCACACTTCCCATCACTGGTCAGCAGGGAACCATCTCAGGGTAGCTATCCTGTCACTGTCAGGAAACTACAATGTCAATCACTCTAAACTCATTTTAAGGGAGACAACAGACAGTACTGTAAAAGAGTGAGCTATTTACTTAGACAAAAAGCAATAGCCTAAAAAGAAGCCACTAGTTGAAGAACCCAGAGTAGAAACCCAGTTTTGTTCCATGATAGACATGAAGAAAAGATCATGAGATCAAATAAGTGATAGGCTTTTGTTTCAGGACTAGTCAAGCTCCTGGCACCAAGCAAAAGCTTTTTGCTGCCTCTACCTCCAAGTGGGAACTGGTATCCAGACTCTCTGGTTGTCCTTCCACCGGAGCTTTAAAAGCTTTACAAAAGAACATGGTAACTTGTTCACAGTCTCTCTTATAAATTTGTTTCCTATACTCCACTCATTTTCCCCAATTCAACTAAGTAAAAACTGATTAATGTCTATGATGCTCACAGAACAGTGCATGGTTGCACATAGTGTCCATTCTATGCACTAAGAGAAAGAAGAAAAATAGTGTAGATAGGACATGGTCCCTACACTTAGAGTCAAGAAGAAATTCTTAATTAACCATGTTCCTAAAGTTCCCAAAAGATTCCCCTTTTCATTTGATTTTCCAGGGTCAAATACAAAACCATTCTTCTCAGGGTTTAAATTTTGTTACATTACCAGTTATTCATTGAAAACTACAGCACTGTTAAGTCTCTGGTTTTCTATATTTCACAACTGCCTATAGCTAAGTAGCCCATGACCCTGATTTCATGTCAGTAAAGCTAATGTATGGAACACAGACCCAAGACAGTAAGCAACTGCTTTTTTGTTTGTTTGTTTTGTTTTGTTTTGGCATGTACCCTACTGGTAATGTGATCAACTTTGATGCACTTAGCTCTTCTCAGCAATAGAGTGATCTGAAACAATTCCCAAAGACTCATGATGGAAAATGTTATCCATATGCAGAAAAAGAACTATGGAGTCCAAATGCAGAATGAAGCATGCTATTTTCTCCTTGTTGTTGTTGTTTTTTCTTTCTCATGGTTTTTCCCTTTTGTTCTGATTCTTCTTTCACAATATGACTAATGTGGAAATATGTTAAATAAGATTGTATACGTATAGCCTATATCAGATTGCTTGCCATCTTAGGGAGGAGAGGGAAGGAGGGAGAAAAAAATTTGGAACTCAATATCTTATAAAAATGAATGTTGAAAACAATCTTTATATATAATTGGAAAATATAAAATACCATTAAAATACCAAAAAATTCTTCTACAACATTAAAATTTTAAAGTGACCATTCTGTGGCACTCAACTTTCCTTACAATCCAACTCTCACAACATTCATTGCAATTGGAAAAAAAAACACAGCTTTGACTATATGGACCTTTTTTGGCAAAGTGATGTCTGTCCTTTTTAGCATACTGTCCATATTTGCCATAGCTCTCCTTCTAAGGAGCAAGCTTTTAATATCATGGCTGCAGTCACCATCTGCAGTCATCTTTGAGACCAAGAAAATACAATATGACACTGATTCCATTTCTTCTCCCTCTATTTGCCAGGAAGTGATTGGACCAATTACCAAGATCTTAGGTGTTTTTTTTTAATGTTAAGCTTCTTCATCAAGAATCTTCTTAATTCCTTTTCATTTTCTGCCATCTGAGTGGTATCTCCTGTATATCTGTTGATATTTCTCCCGGTAACCTATATTCCAACTTTTGATTCATCCATCCTGACATTTTTAGCATAATATACTCTGCATATAAGTTAAATAAATAGACAATATATAGCATTCATGTATTCTTTTTTCCAATCTTAAACCAATCAGTTGTTCCATGTGCAGTTCTAACTATTGCTCCTTGGCCCACATACAGGTTCCTCAGGAGACAAATAGGATGATCCAATACTCCCATCACTTTGCAGACTTTCCACATCTTGTTGTGATCTACACAGTTAAAGGCTTTAGTGTAGTCAATGAAGCAGAAGGAAATGTTTTTTTGGTTTTGTTTTTCTGGAACTACCTTGCTTTCTCCATAATCCAATATTGGCAATTTGGTCTCTAGGTTCTCTGCCTCTTTGAAAACCATCTTGTACTTCTGGTAATTCTTGATTCACATATTTTTGAAGCCTACCTTGCAGAATTTTAAGAACAACCTTGCAGGTGTGTGAAATGAGCTCAATTGCTCAGTAATATGAACATTCCTTGGCATTGCCCTTCTTTAAGACTGGGACTTAAACTGATCTTTTCCAATCCAGTGCCCACTGTTGTGTTTTCCAAATTTGCTGGAATATTGAATGCAGCACTTTAACAGCATCTTTTTATGGTTTTAAATAGCTCAACTGTAATTCATCTTCACTAGCCTTATTGCTAGCAATGCTTCCTAAGGCCCACTTGACTTCATTTTACTGGATGTCTGGCTCTAGATCAATAACCACATCATCCATGATGTTAAGATCATTCTCGCATAGTTCTTTTGTGTGTTCTTTACCTATTCATCTCTTCTGCTTCTGTTAAATCCCTACCATTTTTGTCTTTTACTAGGCCCATTTTTGCATGAAATTTTCCCTTGATAACTTTGGGGAATTTCAAAACAAAAAAAAAAAGAAAGAGAACTAAATTAAACTAAAAAGAAACAAAACAAAACCCCGAGTCACACTTTCAGAATAAGACCTATATTAATGACTGAAGCCCCTTTCCCTGCTGTTTGGAAATCTGAATATCAACTAACTAGCATCCCATTCTCCAGAAGTCTTACTTTTTCACACTACCCTCCACTCCTTTCCTCAATGCTTGATCCTTCTAGAACCAGATAAGAAATCCATTAAAAACTTACCAGATCTTATTGTTTAGGAAGACAGGTCCTTTTCTTCTCTACGCCTGAATCAGGGTGTCCAATCTTAACATATAAGCCAGCGAACATGCTTCCATCATTCTTTGGGACCTCCCTTCATTTTGTATTCTGCCTCAATATTTGCTGTCTTATTCTGAACTCCATGTTTCCTTGTCCTGATCTTTTGATATTCCTTACCTTGGATCAGTATTAAGATATATATACATATGTTCTAAATTAAGCAGCTAGGTGGCAAAGTGGATAGAGTACCAGAAATGGAGTCAGGAAAACATGAGTTCAAATGTGGCCTCAGACAATTACTAGCTGTGTGACTATGGACAAGTCATTTAGCCTTGTTTGCCTCAGTTTCCTCATCTGTAAGATGATCTGGAGAAGGAATTGGCAAACCACTCTAGTATCTTTGCCAAGAAAACCCCATATGGGATCATAAAGAGTGGGACACAGTTGAAATGATTGAACAATAAATTGTAAACTTTGCTTCATTATTGTTTACCCTATCTGATTTTTTCACATCAAGTATTATATTTACTGCCTCCACTACACTTATCCCTAGATTTGGTGATTTAGAAAGTTTTCTGTTGTAAGTGATATGTCATGGTAGAAACCATAGCTTTCACTCTTAATAAGAAGCCTTAGAATCTTTTATTCAGGAAAAGAATACACAAAGAAACACATACACATTCCTACTTGGAGCCCCCCCCCTTTTTTTTTAAGAAAGAAAGAATTCCAAACACAGCTAAAAGTGTTCTTTTTTACTTTTAGAAAAGCAGCTTGGTTCTATGTTCATTATCTTTGCCTACAGATTTGTATTTATCTTAGTCTTTCCAAAGAAATTTATCATCGTTTAACCTATAGCAGGATTTACCTGTTTATCAGTGTAGTAACAAGACAGGGATGAGATCTGGTTTGAGAACAAGCACAAAGAAAAGAACATGACTTCTTGCAAGGTTTCTCTATCTGTTTCTCCACACATTGATCATTAGGAGTTTATAGGGAATTAGAGACATTTTATTTAGAGGGCAATGGAAAGGTATGTGTTGTGTGGGACCAGGCTGTAATATGTTAACAAATAAGGACCTAATGAGAAGAAGACAGAGGTAAAATGGTAACAACAAAAAAAGAGTCACCCTCAAAGCCAGGAAGACCTGTGTTTATGTACCACCTTTCACACTTACTGAGGGTGCGACCCTGGATTCGGTTGGGGAATCTGTGGTTTCAAGGCCACATGTGGCCCTCTAGGATCTCAAGTTCAGTCCTTTGACTGAATTAAAACTTCACAGAACAAATTCCCTTAATAAAAGGATTTGTTCTGTAAAACTTGGACTCAATCAAAAGGCTGCACCAAGGACCTAGAAGGCCACATGTGGCCTCGAGGCTGCAGGTTCCCCACTCCTGCCCTAGATAAATCATGTAATGTTACAGCACTCCAGGCAACTCTCTAAGAATATTTGTTATAGGGCAGGTTCTGTTACGCATTTATAGGAGTTTTCTCACTAGGGGTTTTCAATGTTAGTGTAATCCCAGAACTGAGAGAAAGGAAAGAAAGGAAGAAAGAAAGAAAGAAAAGAAAGAAAGAAACAGAAAGGAAGGAAGGAAGAAGGAAAGAAGGAAGAAGGAAATTATTTTGTTTTTATCAGAGTAAAAACCATCAGTAAAGACATATATGATTTAAAAAAAAAAGATAGCTAATTACATAGTGGATGGCTCATATGCTGTACTGGTACCCTTGATAAATCAAGAGAAAGTAGAGTCCCATCTCCTTGAGCTTGTGAGAATACATAGACAAGTCTCATGTTATAGGATATTGTGAATTGGTTGTGTTCTGCACATTTGGAGTGAATGTCCATATTGATGAACTCACAGATTCATCAAGTATTTGAAAAGAAATGTATGTGGACAAATTACTTTGAAAATATAAACAAATTACCAAAAATAAATAAGAGGATGACTTAGTCATGGAAAGAAGTTGGTTCAGTATAGGAATAGCACTTACAAAAAGTGAAATATCAAAGCTAGATTTTATTTAAATTAAAAAAGAAAGTCAGTTGTAGATGCCTCTCATAAAATTAATTTCTATTGTCTTTTAGATTTTATTCTATTTCAGAAAAATTCAATAGTATTGCTAGCATTAAACTATTTCTTGTTTTGTAATCCTTTTAGAATTGATTACTATAATAACTAAGTATATGTATTTGCATAGTATTAATTCAATCAAAGGAATTTTGAGCAACAAAAGAGTTACCATATTTTCCTATGGTAATGATGAATTCTCCCTTTACCTTAGTGTCTCTTTATAGATAAAAATGGGATTTCATAAGCTCTTGTTTTTCAACATCATTTCCCAGAAAATTTTTTTTTTTCATCAGGATGCCTTGTTCAAGGCTACAAACAAAGAAGCAAAAAAAGTCATCCAAAAAAGCTGCAAGATTTATTGTGTTGTGCTTAATAGGAAAAATTGTTGCTGTTAAAATACATTGTAAGTTGTAACCTTGAGTGTTTGTTTACCAGGGTACTTAAAAGTAAATGTAACAGGCCTATTTTCCAAAAACAGATAAGCAGCTTTTCTTTTTGTATGTATTCAGAATTTTCTAAACAGTTTACTCAGGAGTTAAACACTTACTTTACCATCAGAATATACTTATACACATATATCTGTTTAGTGTATATTATGCAGTAGATTATATATAAATATATATATGAATGTTTCATAGCATGGTTATTATGTCATATTGTATTGTGCAGTTAAGATATTTAAATATTTTATCACAATTAAACTATTGTGGTACAATGGTTAGGCAACTGGCCTTACAGTCAGGAAGATTTGGGTTCCAGTATTGCCTCTGCAACTTACTGGCTAGGTGGCTCTGGGCAAATCACTTTTCCTCTCATTTCATTTCTACCAGTGAGACATTTCTTTAAGAATAAAATTTGAAGAGCAGGTGCTAATTTGCATTGCTAGCATTATTTTCGCACCTGAAGCCTGTAGGTTGGCCTAAGGAAAAAGTGTCATAGGCTACATATTTATGGCACATAGATTCATACTGATAAGAGCTAAATTATTGAAAAAGCTTCCAGATTCCATCATTTTAATTAAAACATAACAACAACTGACATTTATATAACACTGTAACAGTTAATAAAAGCTTTCTTCTCAACAACTCAATGGAGTACATGGTGGAAATAATGTTACCCTCAATTTCTAGAAAAGGAAGCTTACAGTCATTTAGTTCAAGGAAGATAAATTAGTTTTGCATGTTCTTGGAGGTTGTAAAATATTAAAAAATTTGAACCCTGATTCAAGAACCAGTGTTCCTTCCAATATACAAAGGTACCTTCTATAATAGTATTTTTTATTCTATAAACTCATACTCATCCAGTTCACATATTAAAAAGACTCCATTTCTCTTGATTCTTCAATCAATTTTTAGCCATTTTACTGCAATTGTACATCCATTTAAATGTAAAAAAAAGGTTAGGGAAAGTAATGAATTTTCTATCAATTCAATATTCATAGTAAATAGAAAATGTTTCATGAAAGAGATGACAAAAGTTACCAGTTTCACATAGTTCAAGCAGTAATTAGATTCGTGCTGTTAGTTAAGTGGATTATGCTCTCTAAGTCTTAGTTTCTTCCTCCCAAAATAAAAAACATGGACTACATGGCCTAGAAAGTCTGTAAGATCTATTTTAATTATAAAATTATTTGTTTCTTAAAAGCACCTAACTGGCGGTTGAAACTTCAAGTTCTTGAACTTCTAGTTCTAATCTATAGCTCACTATTTCACTAGGGACAATGTTTTTTTTTTCCTTCTCTAGACCTGTTTCCTCTTATATAAATAATAGGATCAGTCTAGATCAGAAGTTCTTAACACACGCACACACACACACACACACACACACACGCACGCACATACACATTCAATGAACTTCAGTGACTCCCTATTACATCTAGGAGTGATAAAAAAATCTTTCGTCATGTAAAACTTATCACCAAGTGGACTCTTCCTAAATTTCTAGTCTTCTTATACTTCATTACTCTTCAAGACATTCCTCAAACATAACATTTTATCTCTTGATGCTGTGCCTTTTTACCTGCTGACCCAATGTCTGGAAAATTCTCTGTTCTCATTTCTGCCTCCCAGATTCTCTGACTTCTTTCAAGGCTCAAGTCAAATCTCAGCTTCTGTAAGAAACCTTTCTCACCCCACACCGTAGATCGTGTCCTGTTTATGCATTTTATATGTGTATACATAGTTTATATAGCTATTTTTGTGTTATCTCTTCCATTAGAATACGATGACATGAATAGAATATGAATAGAATATCCTTGAAATCTGAGACTATTATGCTCCTCCCCCCTTTTTTTTCATGTTTTAACACAGTGCAAGGCACATAGTAAGCACTTAATAAATGTTTGTTGTCAGATTGAATGACTGGTCATTGTTTTATAAATGTCCTTAACTCATTAGAAGAAGTAATAGTAGAAGTTTTCTTTTCCTAAATAATTTAATAATAACAATTGTTGTTGTTATTGTTGTAACTAGCATTTATATAGCCCTTTAAGGTTCCAGAGTGGTTTACAAATATTATCTTACTTCATCCTCACTACAATCCTGGGAAATAGGTAACTCTTTGACAATAAGAATCATCTCTCTGACTGCTTTAGCATTTCTTTTCCCTTCTTCCATCTCCACTTCTTTCTTTACATAGTAGTATGTGTTTTCAGTCATTTTTCAGTCATGCCCAATTCTTTATGATCCCAGTTGGGGCTTTCTTGGCAAAGACACTAAAGCGATTTGGCATTTCCTTCTCCAACTCATTTTATAGGTAAAAAAAACTAAGGTAAACAGAGATTAGTGTTTTGTCCAGTGTCAAACAGCTAGTAAGTGTCTGAGGTCAGATTTGAACTCAGGTGTTCCTGACTCCAGGACTGGAACTTTATCCCCTGCTTCACCTAGATGCCCAATAAATGTCAACACTGAGTGAATTTGCCTTCTTCAAAGGTAGAACCACTTTGATCCAGTGGAGGAGGTGAAAGCTGATAGAATTATCTCCCACATCATTACATCTGCTATTCTTATCCCCCTTCTACAAGTTTCAGGTTGTAATTTTAATTTAAAATGAATATTTAGTGCTTTAGTCTGTATACTGTATATAGGTGTATGGGTAAGTTTATGAATAATTAAACTTCTGGATTCTGTTATATACATACCTAGAGAGAGCTTGGGTAGTATAGTGAGGGGTGCTTCCAAAACCAGGAAAACTTGAGCCTCAAGTCACACTTTGGACAGATAGTAGATAAATTATTTAACTTTTCAGTGCTCTAGCCAACTCCCCAAGATCAAACATCACAGAGTAGGTTCTGGTGTGCAATAGCAGGGTCAGTTTCCTCCTCCTAAAGTTCTCTTTACCAATGAAATCACAAGTTTAATTCTTCTTTAAAGTCTATAAAACAGTTTGAGTGCACTATTTCATTTGAACTTCATGGCAATTCTATAAGGCCATTACTGCATGTATCATTCCCATTTTACAGATAATGAAACTAAGCTCAAAGAGAATGAATGAGTTGTCCATAGCCATACAGTTAGTCTAGTGTCATAGAAAGGATTTGATCCCAAGTCTTCCTGACTCTATCATTGTTCCATACTGCCAATCTTATAATATATTGCATATGTCAATCCATCATATTACTCCATGTAATAGAATTTGTATACAGAGGCATCTGAACACATATATGCCTTATCATATTTAGTCCTCACAGAAACCTTGTGAGTTATTTTTGATTGCTGGTAAACAGTCTTTCACTTAATCTAGGACTGGCTCTAGCTACATTTCACTGTTGGACATGTTACCAGATATCACTTAGGTTATCACTTAGGTCACAGCACCTGGCCTCTCACTCCTATCCAGTTCTGGAACTATATTTAAATCAACCTCATCATGGCTTCTAGAAAGTGTATATCAATCTATCGACTATGACCAACTCCCTCAGGCTCAAAGTACCCTTACTTGATTTTTTCATCTCAGCTAACTCTTGTCCTATGTCTCTTCTTCTCTTTGTGGTTAAATCCTTGAGAAGCCTTTCAACAACAGATGCCTCCACTTTCTCTACCCTCATTCTCTTCTGAATCTCTTATAATCGGCTTGTGATCCATCACTCCACTGAAACTGCCCTCTCCAGTTACCAATGATCTCTTATTTGCCAGATCTAATTGTCATTTCTTAATACTTATTATTCTTGGCCTCTCTACAGCCTTTAACATTGTTGATCACCTTCTTCTCCTTTTTGCTCTCTTCTACCTAGGTTTTTCAGTGCACAACTGATGCCTCTACCTATCTTTCTCAATCTTCTTTGGTGAATCCTTATCTAGGTCAACCTCTCTAACCATAGGTGTCCTACAGGGCTCTATCCTGGCCCTTCTCTATTCTTGTCACTCTATATTATACTTGGTGATCTCATCAGTTCCCAAGAATTTAATTATCATCTCTATGCTTATCATGTTCAAATTGACCTACCCTGTCCTAACTTGTCTGCTGACCTCCAATTTCACAACTCCAACTGCCTTCTAGACATCTCAAACTGGATACCTAGCAGTTATCTTAACCTCAACATATCCAAAACTAAACTCATTAATTTCCCCCTAAACCATTCCTCCTCTAAACTTTCCTAATACCTTTGAGGTAATCTTCTCAGTCCCCTAAGATTGCCACCATAGTTTCACCCTAGACTATATCCAAATTTTTGCCAAGGCCTCTCCATTTCCCCTTTGCAACATTTCTTGAATGCATTTCCTTCTCTCTTTTAATACTGCCACCACCCTAGTATAAGTCATCATCACCTCACACTTTTGTAGCTCAGTCATTTTTCAATCATGTCCAACTCTTTGTGACCCCATTTGGGGTTTTCTTGGGAAAGATACAGGAGTGGTTTGTCATTTTTCTCCAGCTCATCTTAAAGATGAGTAAACTGAGACAAACAGGGTTAACTGACTTGCTCAAGATCACACAAGTAGTAAGTGTCTGAGGCTAGATTTGAAATCAGGAAGATGAGTCTTCCTGACTTCAGGCCCAAGGCTCTATCCTTTATGCCACCTAGCTGCCCTCACTACTCACACTATTGAAATATCCTGTTAGTGGGTCTGCCTAACTCAAGTCTTTCTTCAATTCATTCCATCTTTTCTCTGAAAGGCAGGGAAGTAATTTTCCAAAACTGCCATTCAATAAACTCCAGTGGCTCCTTATTACCTCTAGGATAAAATATAGAATCCTCTGTTTGGCATTCAAAGCCTTTCATTATCCTACCCTCCCACACCTTCCAATCTTCCAATACCTCATTCTCTAAGGTCCATCCTGAGAATCAGTAGAAGGAGCTAACATTTATATAGTCCTAGATTGGAAATGAGGTCTTTTTCTTCCTAGAGAAATGCTCTTCCAAGACATCAGACCGCTCAAAGTTTTGGGGTGGTAGGTATATGCATGGGTCTGGTGTGTGTGTGTGTGTGTGTGTGTGTGTGTGTGT
>NW_020949351.1:2973069-3117126 GCF_900497805.2 Vombatus ursinus | reverse complement strand
GAGAGAGAGAGAGAGAGAGAGAGAGAGAGAGAATCAGCAGTGCAGCTGAAATATAATAATCAGGGGAAAGAAGCATTACCAACAAACTCAAATATATCTGGGATTTTATTTATTGATTTTCCCCCTCTACCAACACAAATCACAACTTCCCTAAGATTTTCTCATCAGCCTTTATAAGTTGCCATGGCTGAAACACAAAAACAAAAGCGAACATTAAAACAAAAATAACATTTAAAAAAACACACCAACCCATCATTTGATAGCAACATTTTGGCTACTATCAACAAATTAAAAGCAATCATTTTTATAATAGATGTTTTATTTTTGCATCATATTTGTCTTGTTCATAAAACTATAATTTTCCAACTGACTAACCACTATAGCAAGAAGAAAATAATATGGTATGCATAATAATGATGCATATTAATTTAAAACAACTGAATTCCTTTACCAATAACTTTTTTTTAATAAGAAAAGGACAGCATTCTACATTCCATTTCTCTAAAGAACTAAATGTTTTCCATAGAAATAAGACCAACTTATATTTATCCCTAATTTATTTAGCACTATAGCATTGGTCCTCAAAGGCTATGCTTTTCAACTGAAATGTACAGCATTTCTACAAATATGATTGCAAAGAGAACCTATAAAACTGTCATATGCACCAGCTAAGCTAAGTTCATATAAGCTTCTCTTCAAGTTGACCATGGAGTAATGAATATTTCAATTATAACAATTCATTTTTAAAATATTTTTCTCTCTTGAACTTGACAAGTAGTTACATAAACATTTCCATTTACAAATATTGCACACTGACTAGATAAATACCACTTGACTGAGGCCACAGGGAGCCAAAGACTTGCGCCAATTTTTATACTTTATCTGCCCTTGTGGTTTGCCCTGACTTCATTGCACTAGAGTTGCCTGACTTCTGAAGAGGTAAACTAGATTCCCTGGTGTTTCCTTCTATTTTTGACTCTATAGTTCTATAGTTTTCTCTAACCACTACCCCCCAACCCCCTATCACCAAGAAAGACAGGGGAAAAGAAGTAAAGTAGGTACTAAATACATGGCACAAATCAGATGAGGAACAGTTAGTTTTTGTCTACACGGAAGAGAGAATTTTAATAATAAAGAATAATAGAACCTAGTAAATCATCACTATCAGAACAATGCCTTTGGGATGCATTTTCTTTGTAAGGCTGCTAATTAATTATTTTCTCTTGCACTGAACATAGTTATGTAAAACATGAAGTAAAATCTTCTTTCCATTGACCTTGCTTTCTCTTGTGTGGAGAGTTATTCCTTGTGCCATCCCCCCCATTCCCTACCCCATCTGCTCCCAAGCCTGCTGTATGTTCAGCTACTCCATTTATTCCTGTTGCTTCTCACCCATTCTCTTAGGCCTTCCAGGACTTGTAGATTGGTTGGTTATTGTTCTTCATTCCCGAAGAGGACCAAGATGACATCACTTGATTAGAGTCAAGTTACAGTGCATCCAAATGTGGCTTATGAGATCAATATGAGCTTGGAATGCTCTACCACAAGCTGGGCACAAGTAGGCTATGAGAACATTTGGAGTGGATTCTCTAAAGTTGTGCATCTCACATTTCTTTTGAGCTACTTCAATTCTGCTTTACTCATAGAGGACAGCATCTTCTTTGATGAGGGCTTGCCATGCTGGGCAGTGCTTTGCCAGTGTCTCCCATGTCACATAATTAATTACTGAAGTTCTTCAGAGAGACCTTGGGAGTGTCCTGGTATTGCTTCTTCCAACCACTATGTGAGTGCTTGCCTTGTGTGAGTTCTCCATAAAATAGTCTTTTTGGCAAGCATACATTTGGCTTTCAAACAATATGACCAACCTATTAGAGTTGCACTCTGCAGTAAAGTTTGGATGCTCAGCAGTTTAGTTAGAGAAAGGACCACAGCTTCTGGTACCTTATCCTGCCAGGTGATCTTCAGAATCTTCCTAATACAATTTAAATGGAATTGATTCAATTTCCTGGCATGGCACTGGTAGACTGTCCAGGTATCACAAGCATACATCAATGAGGTCAGCACAATGGTTCTGTAGACCTTCAGTTTGGTAAGCAGTCTAATAGTTCTTCTCTCCCACACTTTCCTTCAGGGCCTCCCAAAGACTGAACTAGATCTGGCAGTGCATGCATCAACCTCATTATAAATATATATCAATACTGTGGAAAGTATACTGCCAAGGTAAGTGAATTTATCCACAATGTTCAAAACTTCTCCCTTCTCTGTAACCAGTGGTTCCACATACAGTTGGTGTGGTGCTGGCTGGTGGAGCACCTGTATTTTCTTATTATTAATTGTTAGGCCAAAATTAGCGCAGGCACCAGAGAACCAATCCACACTTTGTAGCATCTCAGTTTCAGGGGCTGCATTGACTGCACAATCATCTGGACGCAAATAATTATGCACCAACTCTCCCTCCACTTTAGTCTTAGCTTGTAGCTTTTTCAAATAATTTACCATCAGTGAGGTAGCTCTCCTTGATGCCATGTTCATCCTCATTGAAGGCTTCTGAAAACATTGCTGAATTACATCATGCTAAAAAGTGTGTAAAGCGTGTTCAAGGAAGACTAGTTCAAGATGTGAAGGCAGCCAAGCCCTTTTCAGGGCTGCTTTCCACCTTTGGTGTCTTCCTCATCCACCTAATTCTCACCCATGACTGCAAGAAGCTATAGCATGCACAGCAGCCACACCTGGGTAAACCATTTGGCAGATGGGATAAACTAGGTTGAAAGTAACCAAGGGATCTCAAACCATTCAGTGAGTTGGGGGGATGTCTATCCCAAGCGTGTGAAGACTTCTCCTGGTGGAATGGGTAGATGAGATAAGTTTGTTCCAATGACCACAAAGGCAGCTGAATAAGCACTGTGGTGTGCTTAGAGATTGGTTAGACATCAGAGACACCAAGGTTATCCAAAGAATCTTGAGCCATTAGCAGCTGTCTTGACTCTATCTTGCCACTGGACTGTGACCACTCTGAAACAGAGAATGAGGCCAACAACTTCGTGTAAATCTGTCTCACTTACCTCCAATTTCTGCATGAATCAAAAGACATCACCCATGCTGTTTTACCATTTTTACCAATCTCAGAGTCCTGTGGCAACAGACAAGTGATGAAGCAGCAAGTGTGGATACAATGGGAGCTGTATTCACAACTCTGTGCACAGGTGGCCCAGGCAGAGGGTTATCTTCTCACTGGAAGCAGCCATGGAATTCAGCAGCCCCCTAGGTGTCTGAGCAGACTTTTAAGGATTGCACTACTCACCTCCTGGTGTGAAGAAGGGTCTAGAAAAGGTTCCCTAAAAATTGTCTGCTTACCCAACCCTGGCCTGTTTCCCACAGCAGGTAGGGATCCTACCCCATGGTCAAAACATACACACAAAAAATGTACAAAAACGTCTGCATCGACGATCCCACTTACCATCAGTATATGGAATGTGTGCACACTTATTGACACCACAAAATCCAGTAGTCCTGAAAGAAGAACAGCTCTTTTTGCAAGAGAACTCAGCAGATATCATATCTAAATATCAGTCTTAGGTGAAACAAAGCTGGCAAATGATGGCCAGCTTGCTGAAGTCAAAGCTGGATATACATTTTTCTGGAGTGGCTACAGTGAAGGGGAGCACTGTGAAACTGGCATAGGTTTTGCAATTAAAACTTATCTAGTCAACAAGTTCGTATGCCTACCAAAAGGAGAGAACAACAGACTCATGACAATGTGATTGCCTCTTTCTGGAAAGCGTGATATCACTATCATCAGGACCTGCAAATGCTGACAAAGTTAATGCTAAAATAAGAGAATACACAAGGGAGTTAGAGGTAATCAACTTAGTTGGGTCCATACTCTATGTGGGGAGATGTGGTGCCCCACCATCACTATGCTGGGGTAGAGAAGTACCTGTTTTTCTACCCCTAGTTGAAACCACATCTTGTTGCCTGGAGCATGGAAACCAAGATCGCTTCTTATCAGAAACCACCTCCTTTTCTACTCAGTGTATGGCACTCCACATCATCAGCATTTACAGCTCCACAATTGACAGGGAAGATTTGACTCAAAAAGGAGTAATACATAGCTAAAGCAGGCAAAGAATATCTGTGCATAATCAAAGTTCTGTACTCTTTGGAAGGAAAGGAGAAGAGGCCAAGAACACTGAGTGTTCAGGGAGGAGTGATGCAAAGAAAAGAAAAAGAGGATTGTAAATGAAACCATGAGTCCCTATTAAATACAACTTTAAAAAATACATGGCAAGTTCAACAACCATTTTCAGAGTTGTCCTGCTTGTCTCCCTGTGAATTTCCTTCTCTTGTTTTCTGTGATTTAAAAAAAATTGACACAACTTTCTTTTCTTCTTTTTGACATCCCCATCCTTAGTCTCCCCTTCCATTAATTATTGCCCATTATGAAAAGATGTTTTCCTATAGCATACAATTATAGTCAAACAAAACAAATCAATATATTGGTCACACTCCATTACATGCATCTCATTCTGGAAGTAGGCAGCATTATTCATTGCCGTCCATCGGAAGTCACATTTACTTATTGACTTGATCAAGCAGCTAGGTACACAGTGGCTAGAGCACCAGACTTGGAATTAGGCAGATCTGAAATCAAATCCGGCCTCGGATATTTGTTAACTATGTGACCCTGGGCAATTCACTTAATTTCTGCCTACCTCAGTTTCTTCATCTGTAAAATGAAGATAATAATAGCACCTACTTCCCAGGGCTTTTTTGAGGAAAAAATAAGATCATGTTTGTAAAGTGTTTTGCAAACTGTAAAGTGCTATATAAACACTACATACATGTATGTGTACATACATACACATATATTTATATATGTGTATGCATGTTTCTATATGTGTGTATATGCATATATATATGTGTAAATGCTAGCTATGATTGTGATGATCAGAGTTTTAAATCTTTTAAAGTTGTTTTGCTTAATGTTTTATAATCTTTGTATAAATTATCATCTTTGTTTTGCTTCCTTTGCTCTCTAACAAACACATTAACACTTAAAGACTTATGCTAAAGTTATAGAGGGATTGTAATCTTTGTCAGTAGAGGAAATAAACATATGTGTGAAATTACAGATCCTGGAAGTATGAAATTATTCATTCTTAAGAAGGGAGGAAAATCACTACATGTTAGTTATGAAACATAACAAACAATAGGATAACTACACAATGCCTCATAGTTATAAATAAGTATAAAAGTGGACGTCAAAATCAGTCTTCTTACATTGAAGGTAATTACATTAAGTCTTTTTAAAATAATAATATTGAAATATGGACAAATTTGTTGAGTTTTGAAACATATTGGCTGTATAATTCCTATTAATTAAAAAGTCGCAGTAATGCCAGTTAACATTTTTCAAAAAAGATATCTTTAACTTGTCTTGTTATGAAATATTATTTTATTATGTAAAACTGAACTTTTGAATTTTGATTTTAAGTAGGATTATGGTATGAAATTAATGAAGGCATAATGAATGATGAGTCTATATTCCTATTCCTATTTAGGACCAGAATATAATATTTAATTTTTCCCATTACTAGTTTGATTGACTAGCCTTCCTTCCCATCTATTCCCCTATACTTTCTTCCCAAGCATCAAAATGGGTTCTCTAATTAATAAAGGAAAAAAATATTTTGGGCTGGTTAGTACAATTCTACTGTGATCACCCCTTGGAATGACCTAAACCTTCTCTATTTACCAAAGACAATCAGGAATAAGTTTGCATGTCCTGAATCTAGGTCTTTAAGTCTACTCATAAAATTTTCTATTAATGATATTTTGTTTTATTAGTCATTTGTAAAATGATTTCTGTAGTTCTTTTATATAAAATTTTATCATATTTGCAATAAAAGTCAAAATTCAAAAATGTCATCACTATCTTTGGCCAATGTAATGAATTTTGGTTCTACTGCTCTTCTGTTCTCGTACTAGGAATAATCTTATAGCAGGCCTATCTCCCAAGTGAAGCAATTATCTTTCCTAAATGAAGGCATCATTTCCTGGCACTTGTTATGAAATCCTTAATAAAATAGCTTTTTAGGTTTACAGAGATGAAACTAAAAGTTCCTAGCTTTTAAATTAAACCCATTTCTCCAATAGGTAGGAAAAGGAGAGCATCACTTAAAGGAGCCAGGGAAAAGCAATTGTTAGTGCATTCATTTTTTTAATCTATTGCTATAAACCATTGAGGATTAAATTGAGCACATAAGATCAAGAAGTGAGTGTCCTTCTTAGCATTAGTACACAGAGACCTTTTCATATAATAAAATGGTTATGTTTAAAAATGAAATAAAACCTCAGAAAAATTATATTGCTGACTTAGAAGTATGTTTAAATAGAAAAGTCAGGGGGCAGTTAGGTGGCACAGTGGATAGAGCACCGGCCCTGGAGTCAGGAGGACCTGAGTTCAAATCTAGTTGCAAACCAGACACTTGACACTTACTAGCTGTGTGACCCTGGGCAAGTCACTTAACCCCAATTGCCTCTCAATAAATGAATGAATGAATGAATGAATGAATAGAAAAGTCAGAGCTAACAGATACCAAATCTAGAAGCTATCCCATAGAAAGTGAGCTTCTCAGTGGCAGAGACTATTGTCTTTGTAGCACTTACAGCATATAGTCTGGAGAAAGGTCAGTGCTAAGCAAATGCATTGGGGACTGGTTTGAGGTCAATTGCATCAGATGCCACTGGATAAATTTTCCCTTATTACTCAATTTTAACTTAAAATGAAGGCAGGATTGAATCTGCCACAACATAAAAATTTATTTTTTCCCTAATTGGTGGCTATACTTACCGCAATATAGTTGCAAATCATATAGATGTTATAAATTCATATGGATGAAAGAGATGGAATCACACTTTTCTGAATATGTAAAGAAAAGAGAGAATCTGGTCCAAAAGCTAGTTCTATAAAGTCAGATAAATTAAATTATTTTATTTGTGATCAAGTGATGAGATATTAAGGGATTTAAATTTATATTCAACTTACTCTGAAGCCATGAAGGTGGCACAGTGTATTTTTCCTTATCTTACTTCCATAATTTGATAGAATGAGAATAGGGTTATTATCTTGTTACTTTCATAGCCAAACAGATAATTTACTATTTGTTACTGAGGAATCAAATCTTTGTAAAGTCTTCTCTGAAAAGAAAATACTTCCTCTTGTCACATGACACAAAAGTCAATCAGCAGGTGTAGTTTCTAGGACAAGATCCAATCACAAAACAGGAGTCAGTTGGGTTATGATGCCCTATTGTTTTACAAACAATACTAGTCCTCAGTCCATGCAATTCTTTAGGGTAATGGAGAATTCATTTTGTCAAAAACAACATTTTTATTAAAAAAGAGAAAAATATATTGTATACAGTTGTTAGCTTCTAGAAAGGAGGAAAAATGGTTTTGTATATAACATCAACTGTGATAATAAAGCCAAGTACATTGCAACAATTTCATATCACCATTTATATGTCGTATATCTATATATAACATTGTTCATCCAGATGTCTTATACACCTAAAAAAAATTCTAAAGAATGTAACTTATGAATGTGGAAAACATGCTTTCAATGCTTTTAAACACTAAAGTAGATTGAGGGTGCATTTTAAAGGCTAAAAACAATACTGGCCTGATAAGGCATGCAAAGTACCTTGCAAATATTAATGGGCTAGCATAATTATTAGCTATATTTTTCAACTCATAGCCATTCAATAAGTATTTGTTCAATGAAAGAATAAATAATGGTGCTATTTCATTAAATGAATAATCTGACCAGTGCCATCCCTATCCTCCTTGATATTGCTCTTTTCTTCACTAATTCACAACTCTAGGGTAAGACATTACCATAAGACTACTATAGCGAAATCCAACTGTGAGATTGTTGCCACAAATTCAAATGAGGCATTGAATATATTATTTTAGACCCAACTCCAGATTTGATTGATCTTCTTATATTTCCTCATAGCATTTGTGGACCTGTCTGATTCATTCATCTAGTGGTAGAATTGAAAAGAGAACCAGCCTAGGGTAAAACTTTGAAGTAGATAAACTTTGGTTTCTAAGCCTTTCACACATCCTTTCTATCCAGCTCCTGTCTCTCTCCTAAGCTCGAACAATATCTTGAACGTTTGGACACCTTGAACACTATGTACCATTTTATTGTTGTTCAGTCACTTTTCAATCATGTCTGATTCTTCTTGATCTGGTTTTCTTGGCAAAGATACTGGAGAGATTTGCCATTTCCTTCTCCAGCTTATTTTCAGATGAGGAAACTGAGGTAGAGTTAAGTGACTTGCACAGGGTCACATAGCTAGTAAGTGTCTGAAGCTGGAATCAAACTCAGGAAGATGAGTCTTCCTGACTTCAGGGCTGGAACTTTATCCACCATACCATATAGCTACCATAGGTACCTCAAACTCAACATGTTTAAACAGAATTCATCATCTTTTCCTCCAAAGCCTCCTTTCTCTCCAACCTCCCTAAAACCATCCTCTCAGTCAACCAAGTTTGCAAATACAACGCTTATTTTATTACTTGCCTGAATTGATTCCATGCATCTGATTTATTGTCAGATCTTATTTCTACCTTTATAAGATCTCTCATGTAATGTATAGCCTTTCTATGGAAATTAAAATTAACATCTAAGACTGATCATGTCGTTCTGCTATTTAATAAACTCATGTTTTCTTACTACATTTATAATCAAATATAAAGTATCCTGTTTGGCATTTAAAGACTTTCACATACTGGCCTCTCCCTACCTTTCCAATATTTTTACACACATCATGACCCAGTCTATCAGACCTACCTGTTGTTCCTCACACATAACATTCCATCTCTCAAATCATGTCTTTGCAATATCCCCTATTGCTGGAATTCTCTTTCTCCTCCTCCTCTCTGCCTCTTGGCTTCCTAGGCTTCCTTTAACACTCAGCTGAAAGCCCACATTCTACATTAGGCTTTTCCTGGTCCTTTCCCATCTCCCCCACACACCTCCTAATAGAGGAAATATCAGAAGAAAACTTTTTGCATTATCTTCTAGCAACTCTATATAGATCTTATGTGTACAGTTATTTACAAATTAGCTCCCTGATTAGAATGTGAGCTCCTGAATGCAGGGACAGAGATTTTGTTTTTGTTTTTGTTTTTGTTTTTTAACCTCCAATATTTTGTACAATGTCTGCCACATAGCACATGCTTAATAAATGCTTGTTGGTTAACTTTCACAATTTCTCACCTCCTTTCCCTCTTCCCAGATGCATACACTAACTCCCATTGCTAGAGAGAGCACCTTAGCTAACTTTCAATGAATGTTGCTAAGGCATTAATCACTAATAAAGGTTTAAGATACAAGTCCCTTCCAAAGTTATCTTCATGTAATAGGAGACTCAAGGCTGAAAAAGATCTATTGGTTCAAAGGAATGAATGTCTAATAGCAGAATTTCAAGTACAATAAGGAACATTAGTTAAAATGTTTTAGAGCCAATAAGTTGCCAAGTACCCTTTCAAGGCATACAATTTTAGCACCATGCTTGGCCAGGTTTGAGCTTAAGAGTAAATAGAGTAGACAGCTTTATAATTGGTGTGAGGTATAACATACCAGCAAGACCAGCTAACAAAAAAACTCACTTAAACTTCTCCTTGATAGCAGAAATAACTCAATTTTGCTGATGCTTTTTTTTTCTTTCAGATTAAGAGGCTATTTACAACTACTGCGAAAATTACTCTGGGAAGCACAGCATAATAAACTATCAGTTGTTTACATGTTGAAATTGAATTCAGCAAAAATTCCTTCGGAGGGCCAAGTCCTCTGGACCTTCTCTTCTACAATATAAATAGGGAAAAAGGATTTTGGAAACAGCATTGATAGGGAGAGAGTAAAATAAGAAGGCAAAAAAGCACTCTTATGACTGGGAATCCATCAACACAAGATGGGTAGAATAGTTGAAGAAGGAAGACAAATTTCTCCCAGTCCACAATGTTGGCCATGAGTATTCTTTGGGAGTCACATTCCTGTAATTACCACACTCAGCTGTGCTGAATAAACCTTAAACAACACTAATCATTTGAGGAAAAATTGGACTGAAATATATTTAGAATTCCAATGGCTTCTTTTTCTGTAAGGACAACCACATTCAAGAGCTCTGTATCATTTTTTTTTCATATTTAAACAGACAAGAAGGATAGACCCAGCAATATATTTCACTTAACAAGTAAAGAATCTGTAAAGCTTAAAGCAATATGCAAAAAGGATAAGATGATGACCACATAAAAAAGGCAATGATTTAGAGGATATAACTGCATCCTGGTGGAATTTCCTCATTAATTGAATGGCAACATGCCTGAGAATAATTTTTATAGCACAATAAGTTTTACTTCCACCTCTCAATATATATCTTTCTACTCCTCCTGCTCCTCTGTTAAGATATATAATTTATTTTGATATTACATTTTGGAGGAATATAACCCAGAATAGAAGAGAACCTAGAAGTGCTTATAATGGCCTTAGAATTGCACGATATGAAAACCTGACCTGTAACATTTACTGACTTGTTCTGTGGATTTTTTAATTATGCCCTTTACTTTAAAGGCCCCAGAAAATTTAGATAATAAAAGTGATCATCAATTACAATATCTAAAATGACCAGTAGCAAGAGGAATAAAGCATCATATTTTAAACTGAATAAAAAACTAACATAAAAGGGCAGCCTTGTACCATTTGCCTTTTGTGGGTGTGGCAAAATGATTTTTAATGAGAGAACACATCTCCAAAGTAGTAGCAAGATGGGAACCAACAAAAACTGAGCTCAACATTGTACTTCCCTAGTTTCCTAATATTTCTGAAAGCAAAAAAAAAAATCGAAGGTGGGAAGTGGTCAAAAAAGTATAATCATTATTGTCATTACAGAAGTAACTTGGCATAATGGCTCAAGGGCTGGCCTTCTAGCCAAGAAGACCTGGGGATAAGGCCTATCTCTCACGTATTATGGCTATTTCATTGTGGGCTGGTTACTTAACTTCTCAGTGTAACAGACAACTCTCTAAGATGAAAAAAATGTAAAGCTGCATTATTACACTGAGTTTCCTCATCTGAGAGTACCCTCTGTCAAGGAAACGACAGACTATTTTCTAGCCCTATCATCATCATCATCATCATCATCATCATCATCATCATCATCATCATCATCATCTTTTCATCAAAGCAGTCATCTATTAATTATTCATATAAAATCAAATTTATTGGACTTTATCTTCTTAGTTTACTATCTACAATAGAGATTTAATAATAATAGCTGATGGTTACAAAACATTCAAAAGTTTATAAAATGTTTTTACCTGCCTAAGTTCATTTGCTCCTCACAACAACCCTATGAGGAGGTATGCAATGCAGGCAGGATTATCCCTATTTTACAAAAGAGAAAATAAACTTAGAACATTTCAGTGACTTTTCCCCAATTACATACTAAGCATCAGAGGAAGCCTCTCCTTA
The DNA here is from genome assembly GCF_900497805.2 of Vombatus ursinus. Classification (NCBI taxonomy): domain Eukaryota; kingdom Metazoa; phylum Chordata; class Mammalia; order Diprotodontia; family Vombatidae; genus Vombatus; species Vombatus ursinus. The sequence goes on along the minus strand of NW_020949351.1, from coordinate 3,105,581 downwards.
AATTCTAGGTCCAGTGGATTTTCCATGCTACTGTCTCTCTTTCTGGCAAGATGACAAGGACGTTATTAGAATGAGATCAGATAATTCAGGAGAAATTGATTTGTTAAGAGAAAGTACCATGCACAGGGAAGTTTAAAGAATCATAAAATCTCAGATTTAGAAGGGACTTCTTGTGGATACCTGGTCTAACCTTCATGTGAAAAAGAATCCCCTACACCTCTTGCCATCAAGTGGCCACCTAATCTCTGCATGAGGGCCTCCAACGAGGAACATCCTATCAAAGCTCATTCCACTTATGGATAGCTTTGATTGTTTGAATGCCCTCTCTTTCCTACATCAAGCCCCAATTTGGCTTTCTGCAACTTTCACTTATTATTTATAGTTCTTCCCTCCAGGGCAAAGAGAACTAGTTGAATTCTTTTTCCACAAAAAGCCTTTCACATATTTCAGACACAGCTATGCCTTCTCTCCTGGGCCTTCTCTCGTCTGGGCAAAACATTCCTAATTCCTTCAATGTATCCTCATGTGGCATGATCTCAAGGCCCTTAACCATCCTCGTTCTCTTCCTCTCTATACTTTTGAGATTTTGAACAGGTTTCCTAAAGTGTAGCATCTAGAACTTAATACAATATTTCTGATGGGGTCTGGTTATGGCAAAGTAAAGCAGTTTGATCAAATTCCTTTTTTAGATATTTTTGTTCTGTTATTGTACTGTTACTGGGGTGTAGAGTGTGGTCAGGCAAGACTAATTCCACTGGTATAAGGGCTGCCAAGCCCTTGTCAGGGCTGCTTTCCACCTTTGGTATCCACCTGTTCAACCTAACTCTTACCTATGACTCCAAGAAGCTGTAGTACTCGCAGTGGCCACACCCTAGTAAACTGTTTCAGCAGACAGGCTATACCAGGTTGAGGGTAAACAAGGGGTCAGTCTGAAACCCACTGGTGACTTAGGGAGGTGTCTGCCCCAAGCGTTTGAAGACTTCTCCTGGTAGAATGGGCAGATGAGAACAATTTGTTCCAACAGTCATGAAAGCAGCTGAAGCAGGTGCTATGTAGAACTTAGAGCTTGGTTAGAGTTTGAAGTCACCAAGGTCATCCCACTGCATCTTGAGCCATCACCAGTCATCTTGACTCTGTCCTGCCACTGGACTGTGATGACTCTGAAAGAGAGAGTGAGGTTAATGTCTTCCTGCAAATCAGCCTCACGTAAATCTAATTTGTACATGAATCAAAAGACATCACCCATAACATTTTTACCTATCTCAAAGTCCTGTGGCAACAGAAAAGTGACAAAACAGCAGGTATAGATACACTAAGAGCTGTAGTCACAATCCCACACACAGGCAGCCCAGGCCATGTGGTTGTCTTTTCACTGGAAGCAGCAGTGGGATTCGGCACAACACTGACCTGATTGCCACAGCACGCAGGGATCCCACCCACGATTTGAAACACAAAAAAATGTACAAAAAGCCTACAAAGATGATTCCACTCACCGTCAGCACATGGGATATATGCACACTTATAGACAACACAAAATCAAAATCCAGTAGACCTGAAAGATGAACAGCACTTGTTGCAAGAGAACTCAACAAGTAGCACATCCAAATAATAGCCCTGAGTGAAACAAGGCTGGCAAATGAAGGCCAGCTTACTGAACATGGACCTGGATACATGTTTTTCTGGAGTGGTCACAGTGAAGGGGAGTGCCATGAAGCTGATGTAGGTTTTGCAATCAAAAATTAATCTAGTCAACAAATTTGTATGCCTCCCAAAAGGAGTGAATGATTGACTCATGACAATGTAATTGTCACTTGCAGGAAAATGTCACACCACCTTCATCAGTGCCTATGCTCCCACCATGACGAACCTTAATGAGGTCAAAGAAAAATTTATGAAGACTTGGGGACCCTTAACATCAATGTGCCAAAAGAGGACAAGCTTATAATTTGGAGTGACTTTAATGCTAAAGTAGGCACAAATTACCAGACTTGGCAAGGAGTCCTAGAAAGGAATGGAGTTGGAAATAGCAATGGCAATGGTCACTTACTACTGAAGACTTGTGCATCTCATGATTTTCTCATCACCAATACCATCTTCCATTTACCTAAATGCAATAAAACTTCATGGATGCACCCTAGCAGTAAACATTGGCATTTAATAGACTGTGTGATTCTAAGGAGAAGAGACAGACAGGATGTGAGAGTAATGAAAGCAATGTGTGGCTCAGAGTGCTGGACTGATCAAAGACTTATCCTCTCCAAGCTAAATATTCACATTCAACAAAAGCAGTGACCCCAAGGCAAAATGACTACCAGGTGAATTAATGTCAACATATTAGAACTCTTCTCGGAGTAGGAACAGTTTCTTGATAACTTGGAGGGAAAGTTGAGCCAACACACAGTTGGCAACAGCGGCGTAAAAAAGGATTGGGCAGCTTTCAGAGTATTTGCTCATCTGGGTCAGAAAACTCACAAGCATCAAGACTGGTTTGATGAAAATAATGTGCAAATTCAGAAGCTGCTAAATAAAAAACAAGAACTCCACAGGATTTACCAGCAAGATTGTTCATCAATTTCTAAGACAGCAGCATTGAATTCCACCAAAAGTAAAGTAAAGCAAAGCTTACTTGGCTCAATAAGAAGGCAGATGAAATTCAGTTTTATGCTGATAGTAGCAACCCAAAGTGCTTTTATGACGACCTGAAGACTATTTATGGGTTAAAGACCTATGGTGCATCTCAACTACTCAGTACTGATGGAGCCACATTGATTAGTGATAGGTACATGATCCTACAGAGATGGACTTAACACTTACATAAGTGTTCTCAACAGACCATCATTAATCAATGCTAAAGCCATTGACTGTTTACCTCAGGATGAAGTCAATTCCTCCCTAGCTGAAGTTCCAATTGAAGAAAGGGTTTTGAATGGCATTAGGCTCCTTTCATGTGACAAAGCACCTGGTGTTGATTCTATTCAGCCTGATATTTACAAGGTAAGAGGTCTATCTCTCATACAAAAGCTGACTGAAATTTTCCAGATTATTATTATTATTATTTATTATTATTATTCCAGGAGTTCAAGGATGGCTCCATTGTCTATCTCTATAAAGGTAAAGGAAATAGATTGTCCCATGACAATGACTGGGGAGGGATCTCTCTCTTAGTCATTGCTGGCAGAATTCTTGCCACAGTCCTCCTTAATAGGCTGATCCTTTACCTGAAAGATGGTCATATACTTGAAAGCCAGTGTGGCTTCAGAAAGGGCCAAGGAATAGTGTTTGCAGCCACACAAGTCCAGGAGAAATGCCAGGAGCAGAATAGAGGTCTGAACACAAGATTTGTAGATCTGACCAAGGTCTTTGATACTGTCAGTCATGGGGATTTATGGAAAATTATGTCAAAATTGAATTGCCTGAAGAAGTTCATCAACATTGTGCACAAATATCATGATGGTATGCTTGCCCAGGTTTCAGATAATGAATAATGCTGTGAAACAAGGCTGTGTGATATTTTAAGCCATGTTGTCAAATGTCTTCGATGCAGCATCAATATCAGCTACCACACTCAAGGTAAATTCTTCAACATGAAAAGGCTACAAGCCAAGACCAAAGTGGAGGGAGTGCTGGTGTATGGCTTTCTGTTTGCAGATGATTGTGTAGTCAATGCAGCCTCTGAAGCTGAGATGCAACAAAATATGGATTGATTCTATACTGTTTGTGATAATTTTGCCCTAACAGTTAACAATAAATAAACAGCTCCTAAAAACAAGAAAACAATAACTCTACAAGCCAGTGCCATATGTGGAACCATTGGTTACAGCAAAAGGTGAAGTTTTGAATGCGGTGGATAAGTTTACTTGCCTTGGTAGGGTACTTTTCATGGATGTATACATTGATAATGAGGTTGCCAGAGTTAGTTGTGTTTCAAAGGTTCCTAAGGAAAGTGTGGGAGAGAAGAGGTATTAGATTGACTACCAAAACTGAAGGTCTACAGAGCCATTGTGCTGACCTCATTGTTGTATGCCTGTGATACCTGGACAGTCTACCAGTGCCATGCCAGGAAATTGAACCACTTCCATTTGAATTGTATTAGGAAGATTCTGAAGATCACTTGGCAGGATAAGATACCAGAAAGTGAGTTCCTTTCTCGAACTAAACTTCCAAGCATTCAAACCCTACTTCAGAGAGCACAACTCTGATGGGCTGACCATATTGTTTGAATGCCATAAGTATGTTTGCCAAAAAGACTATTTTATGGAAAACTCACACAGGCCAAGTGTTCACATGGAGGTCAGAAGAAGTGATACAAGGACATTCTCAAGGTCTCTCTGAAGAACTTTGGAATTGATTGTGTGACATGAGAAGCATTAGCACAGGACCACTCAGCATAGTGTGCTCTCATCAGAAAAGGTGCTATGCTCTATGAGCAAAGCAGAATTGAAGTAGCTCAAAAGAAATGTGAGATGTGCAAATATAGAGAATCCACCCCAAATGTTCATGTGAATTATTCATGCTCAAACTGTAGTAGAGCATTCCAAGCTTATATTGGTCTGATCAGCCACAATCAAACACACTGTAACTTGACTCTAGCATAGTAATGCCATTTCGGTACTCTTCGAGAACAAAGGACAACAACCAACCCGCCAGTCAACTGCAATCTATGATCCCATTAGCTTTTCTCATCGCCATATCACACTATTGATATATATGGAGGTTGTACTGCTATACAGCCACTCCTCCTTATCTTGATTTGGGAAGTTATTTTTTAGCCTGAGAATCAGACTTCACTTTTAGCCAGAGATGTGCTAGAATGAGCTTAGCCCAATTCATGAGAGTCAATTATTAAAGTTTTAGTGTAAACATACAAATTTTGGAAAATTGACAAATGTTAAAAGTGAGGGCTTGCTTTACAGTTTTATTGATTGTCTAGACTTAAGAAAGTGATTAAGAAAATGTTAATTACACAGATTATACTCAAAAGTGGGTCATTTGATTTTTTTTCTACAGAGAGCAAATTGATAAACATTTCCCAACACACCTTTGCATTTATCCCAATTAAATTCTATCTTCATAGATATGACTTAACATTCTAATCTGTTGAAACATTTTTGGAAGTGGACTCTGGCATGAAATATATCAAAAATTTATTCATAGTTTTGTGTCATCTGCCAATTTGATAAACAAAATCTAAACAACACTAGTCTCTGAAGAATCAAACATGTATATCACATAGTGTACAATGGAGTAGCATATGGTAGCTGTGAGAGGGCTGTCACATATGATAATTAAGGAGCTTCAAAGAAAAAAAAAAGAAGTAAATGATGTCATCAAAGAAATTTGTGATTGAAAAAGATGGAAAGGCCATGTGGCAAGAGGAACAGATATTAGAAGAAAGCTGGAATACTCCACTGATATCCATAAAGTGTTGAAAGCCTGTGAGGGGGTCTTCCAAATCATAATTTGAATGTCACATGGCAAATTTTTCAGAGGACATGGAAAAGAAAAGACAGGAAATTTTGGATATGTGACAAATCTACATCATCAATTCCAGATCAATGAAACTACAGATCTATTTGAGAATTTGACTGCGAACAAGTTTAAATCTTTTCACAGCAAGTAGAAAAGACATGAGGCTTGGGGTTTCCATATTAGAAAATACTCACTGAAGAAATTTGAGCCTAATCAATTCACTCCAGGAAGTAAAACTTTTTTTTGGTTTGTTTTTAAATATCTGAAGGTAAAACAGAGGGTAGAGGAAGTAAAGGTTGCTAACAAATAAAAGGACATAAAAATCAATGAGGCATCTGAAATGTCCCAGATACAGCATTCTTTTTTAAGGAAGAAAAATGAAGAAAAGAAATCTAGGCAATTAGGAAATAATGTCATCCTGGAAAAAATAGCTATTGATAAAGTGCAGGTAATAACATACTTGTCACAGAGATCGAACAAATGGTAAGGTGTACAGTTGGAGAGGAGTGCCTAATGAGGTCCAATTTGGGAAAGGTGGTAAACTTATTCTCATTTAACATCTTTCTTAATGATATGGAATGAGTGAATAACACATGAGGGAAGGTTGCATAGGTAATTGAGTTAAAGGTTGTTGCTGGAACCATGGTGTAATAGAGTAATGTTATAATGCAAATGGACCTAATGAGAGTAATTAGAAATAGGAATCAACAATGAAATGTTCTTTTAAACCAGGAAAAGAGACCTAGAAGACAAATTATTCTGTGCCCCCTTAAATATAATGCAATAAAACTCTACCTCTAATAAAAGAAAAAAATTACTGCCCTCTATTCCAAGACTTATCTTCCTGAGTTCAAATCTAGCCTCAGACAATTATTAGCTGTGTGACCCTGAACAAGTCACTTAACCATGCTTGCCTCAGATTCTCTTCTGTAAAATGAGCTGGAAAAGGAAATGGCAAACCACTCCACTATCTTTGTCAAGAAAACCACAAATGCATCACAGAAAGAGTCATACAGGACTAAAATAACTCAACAACAACAACAAAGAATCTGTATGCTTACCCTGCAAAAGAAACTGAGAAAGATCAGAGAAATAGAATGAGAATCAGGAAATATCTTGCTAAAAATCAAAGTAGGAAAGAGTACATACAATGAAGTCATGGTCAACAAAATCAAATGCTGCAGAGAAATCAAGATAATTAAATATTGAGCATAAGTCATTGCTTCATAGCACTAAAAATATTTTAGACTGATTGGTTAACCTGTGGTTTTATATATCTTGGGCCTATACTGTTATCTTTCTAGCCATGGGTTGATAGGCATTTGTGACATGAATAACCCATAAGTCATACGTGATGAGAATTGAGGGGATTCATAAAATATTCTGCTACCTTCAATAGTCCCCATGCTTTCTGCCATATTACCAGAAACCTCCTATCCTCATGTTCTCACTCTTAGCTTAAAACCAGTGGTGGTTAAATGGTGGTCTGACTACGGTTAGTCAGTGTTAAAATGCAAATGTCTTACATTAATAATGTTGGGGGGGTTGTTTGTTTTATTTTTTATCATTTGTTTTCCTAGCAGAAAAAAATTGAACTTCCAATTTCTTCTATGTGAGGGAATTCCCTCTACCAATGCAGATCAACACCTGTTCTATAACCTGTATCTTAGAGAGTTGCCTACTGCACTAAGAGGTTAATTGATTTGTCTAAATTTGCCCAGCAAATGTATGTCAGAGGTGGGGATTTGAGACCGTGATTAGCTATCTATTCACTCTTTTCACATACTTAGAATAGGGCTCTTAAATGATAGTACACAATATTAAGTAATGTATAACATCACTGGAGTTAGAGGCTGTGAACTGTGTCCTAGACAATCAGCGCGGTAAAGAAAAGCAAATGTATTAGAAAAGAACATTCAAAACTACTTAATTTACTTGAAAATTTTGCCAAATACTGACTCCATTTTTAGGATGCTGCTAATATACAATGAGAAAATAATCAAATAATCTGAAATCTAATTCTCCATTGATTGAAGATCTTCAAATATATAAATATATCTCTTCATCATCAACTAATTGTAATTTGGTGACTCGATTGTTAGAAGCCTAAAAGTTCTATGTTCTCTATGCTGAATAAGCAAAATAATTGCCACACAACTGAGGAAAGGAAGGATCCCTTTCTATGTGTCTAACAAGATACATGAGACAGAAGACAACTTGAAGGATGTAGGAAAGACAGAGCAATACCTCCTTCTTTGTTTTTATCCTCTCCATTACACCAAGATGTCACTTCCCTAAACATAAGAAAGCAATAGCTGGGTTATGGCATCATAGGTTTATAGCAGAAGGTACCTGAGAAGTCATCTGATCCAATCCATCATTTTCAAGATGAGGAAACTTGGGTGAAGGTTAAGTGACTTGTCCAAGTACTAAATCTCTGAGCTGGGGTTCAAATCCATGCCCACTGACTACAACTCCATCCATCTTTTCACTCTAGCTTGATATCTTCTGGTTGAAGGAGAAATTTGTGGCAAGGTATCTTCTAAGGATTCTTAGAGAATAAAGAAAAGGTTCCCAAGAATTTAAATTATTCAAGAGTAGAGAAGATAACTTTAAAAGGTAGTGGGTTCCCTATTTGAGGTCCTCAAGCAAATGAGATGCAAGAGAATTTTGTTCATGTACAGGTTGGACTAGGTGAGATCACCTCCAAAACTGAGATTCTGGGATAGTAAAAATAGATGAGCTGAAAAGGAAAATAGATATAGGATCTAGAGAATATATTTGGGAGAAGCATTGGTTTGAAAAGGTCAAATCACTTATCATAATCACAGGAAGCCAAGCAAAGTCTCTAAATGGTTGAGGATCAGATGGTCTAATAATGAACTTTAATGCAAGAGCTTCATGATCTTGCTCATCCCATGGCAAATATTTGACAATGGAAAGATTAAATTCTGCACTAGCCTGTGGATGCCTGACAGACTGTTCAGAAATTAACATGACATGTTTATGGGCCTACAGCTATGTGCAGTATGGTTCAGACTTCTTTAGGATTTTATTATTCACATGGTATAGTAGATATGAGTGAAAATTAATGGTACCCAAATGCAGATCAGCTGTACCACTAAATGAGTTAATGATCACAATCCTCCACAGTTAATGGATGAACATGATTCCTCCTGGCCTGCTCCAGAAATAGTTCTCCTTATGACATAATATGTGGGCTGTAGTTAAATGGTTGATGACACAACTCTCTCTGCCTACTATGGATGATTTTATTTGATTTTTAATAATCTGGCCATTACATATAAAACTGAGGAACCAGATCTGTGTAGAGCTTTTTATACGGGTGGAGAGAGAATTAAGAGTGTGCATTGAACTTCATTCAACTGATATTCAAGCATGCCAACCAATCACTTCAGACACTCAGTACCTTCACTAAGAATTGAAGGGCTAGTGAAGATAAGGCAGATCAAAGTTTTTTGGGGTTTCATCTTTCTATTTTTGGTATAAAATGATATTATTTTTGGTTACTGAATTTAAAAAGAAAAGGTTGGATTTTGGTTGGCCTGAACAATAAAGCTTAGTCTATCTTCTTATTCTGTTTTCTCAATGGTCTCATAACAAAGGCACATCTTAGTGGGCCGTTATGTTTATGCGTTAATAGTGTTAATGAATGGCTGCAATTCATCAAATACAGCAATCTACAAAAAAAAAAACTGAAAATAAATATCTTCCAGAGAGAAATGGAAGGACACATGGTGGGCATGAGCAAGCTGCAACATATCACAAACAAAGTAAACTAAAATACTTTTTTTAAAAAATGCACAGGTGCAAAGGAACATGGACTGGTTAGATGCCAATAATGAGGAAATTACAGATGGAAAGACCAATATTCAACTGACTTCCCTGTCACGTTATAAGAAAGAAAAGAAAACCCCTGCACAGAAGCAGGTAAAGTCTATGTGGCAAATTTATGGGAAGATATATACAGGCAGCTAGGTGGCACAGTGGATAAAGCACTCGGCCTGGACACTTATTAGTTGACTGACCCTGGGTAAGTCAACCTCTGTCAACTTAAGTTTCCTCACTTATAAAGTGGAGAAAACAATAGCACCTATCTCATAGAGTTTTTGTGCAGATTAAATAAGATAATATTTGTAAAGTTCTTAGCACAGTGTCTGACACATACTAAGTACTTAAATGCTTGTTCTCTTCCCTTCTCCCTATAGGTTTGTACAGGGTGTCCAAGAGAAAATAGTTGGTGATTTTCCTCAATGAATGGATGTTTCCAGATCACAGGACCATATGCATATTTGAATATTTTCTTCAATATGAATATTTTCTTACATTTAGCAGCCTCCACATTACAGGAATAGAGAACCAAGAATATCTTACCCAGAAAAACTGAGCATTATCCTTCAGGGCAAAGAAATGGACACTTAAAGAAATGGAGAACTTTCAAGCATTCCTAATGAAAAGACCAGAGTTGAAGACATGTAATATAATAATAATAATAATAACTATAATGCTATGCTTAGTTTAATATTTCAAAACACAAAAGATTTCAGCTGGCATTCTTCTATCCCTGCCTGACACATTGGGCAACCCCTTCACATTTTAGTACATGGTCTACATGAGTCATAGGGCCTAAATAAAATAACGCTTAATAGGCAGCCTCTTCTTTTGAGCAGTATCTTTGGACTTTGCATGGATGACAAATGGACAGTGTTTTTAGGCCCATACTTGAAGCCATTCTGGTTTCTGTTTTATTAATATTATTGTTGTGAACTCAAAGTCACCTCCATATCATCATAATGGGGTGTTGCCCTAATGCATTAGTAGGAAAAGTAGGAAGTAGTAGGAAAAATCTAGCTCAATTTAAAGGAAAGAACTTAAATCATCCAAAACGGGAATGGAATGGCTCCCATCTCTCAAGTTATCCAAAAAAAAGTATATTCAAAAGGAGATGCTCATTCACATACAGGTTTAATTAAATCTAAGTTCTATGTTTCTTTAAAACCTGTAACTATAAAAAGCTAATTGATGACTAAGAAAGGATCATATGAGAAAATTTTATTGAATGAAATGAGACATGGAAAGTATTAAAGTAGCACAATATTCTAGAAAATCTGTCATTGGTTATGAAGAAGAACACTTCTGGCAATTAAAAAATGATGAATGAACGAAAAAAGTATTCATTAAGTCCTTATGCTTCAAGCACTGTGGTATGCACTGTAGGCTTACATTTGCAAAAGGGATGATACTCTTTACCCTCAAGAAGCTAATATTCGAAATCAGAGAGACAAAAAATAAATGCAAGAAGACAAGCAATACAGGTGAGTGGTGGCCAGGGAAGGTTATTTTAGTTCTGAAACTTTTAAAAGTGTTGAATAGAACCACAGGGCAGTAGCAATAGTGGTATAAATTTGAATTTGTTTCCAGAATTGGAAACTGGTAGTAGTAGAGTAGGGAAATACATTGAAGAGAAGAAAGGTAATATAGGACAAAGCATGGCTGGAGTCTGCCTAAGTAAAGTGGGCCCTTGAAATACATTCACTAATACACACAGTGAGGCCCCAGGGTGGAATTTGGAACCTGAAAGTATTAAGTTCTCCAGGGTATGGTAGCATTGGTTTCAAAGGGATGATAACTGGAGAATTGGGCAGCTAGGTGATACCATGGATAGATTGCTGAGCCTGGAATTAGGAAAACTAATTTTCCCACGTTCAAATCTGGCCTCAGACATTTACTAGCTGTGTGATTTTGGACAAGTCACTTAACCCTGTTTTCTTTAGTTTCCTCACCTGTAAAATGAATAGAATAGGAAATGGCAAACCACTATAATACATGTGCCAAGAAAACCCCAAATGGAGTCACAAAGAGTTAGACATGAGTGAAAATGATTAAAGAATAACAAAAATGGGGAATATCAAAATAATTTCATATTAATAAAATCAAAAAGCAACAACAAATAGTAAATACTTTGCCTAAATATTAGGAACTAGAAGACTATTTCAAGAATTTTACTAGTCCCACCTACTGTATGATTCTGAATACATAACAAAGCTGCCATTTAATCATCCTCATTGCTAACATTTGTATAGTTCTTATTATATGCCAGGAATAACAACACAGGAAGGCAGGTCCTATTATTATCCCCATTTTACAGATGAGCAAAACTGAGGCAAACAGAAGTTAAATGACTTGTCCAGGGTCACATAGTTAACAAGTCTCTGAGCCTAGATTTGAACTTAGGTCTTCCTAATTCCAGGCCCAATGCTCTATCCACTGAGCCACCTAACTGTCTAGTTTATTTTTTTTCTTCAGCCAAAGATAAGGTTTATTATAACATCCATCACATTGGGCAGACTCTTAAGGAGTCTGAACATTAGTAAGCTATTGGCTAGATTGTAAGAATCTGAGCAGTGGCTAGATTATAAGAATCTGAGCCTCCAATTTACTTTTGAATGAGGACATCCTTATTCTGTTATTACCTGGCCAGAGAAAGCAAGTAAAAAGGAAAGTGCACAGGGATAGATAGGGGCAAAGTTTTCAAATTAAACCTCAGTCCAAGCAAAGCATAAGTATCAGGAATTATATCCATTCAAAATGTCTTAATGGACCAAGGACACTCAACTCTCTTCCAAAGGTAAACTGCATAGACAAGGGTATCCCTGAGGCTGAAATGACTTCAACCCTTTATCTGATACAAGATGACTGTGTGCATTGAGCTGGACAAATAGAAAAAAGAAGAGAGGCCTCTCTTTCCCCATGTTTGCCCTGTGCTGCTAGGTTTAAAGGGGTACCCTTGGGTTCTGATATCAATCCTGCCTGCAGGAGACAATCCCAATATATAAGTTCCTAGGCCTCTATTCAATGAAGTAAAATGTGTGTCTCATAATTTAACCAAATAGTATGTTTTATATCTCAAATCAATTTTATCAACAGAATTGAATAATTTGTTTTCCTTTGATCTGCTTTGTATATAATTTCTTCACAGGAGGGGCTGCATGAGAAACTGTGATGAGGAAGTTGTTACCTCTAATGGCTCTGAAAGTTGTTAACTCTAATGCATTAGAACTAGAGTTGTGTGAAGCTCAGTAATTCCTGGTAGCAGGAGATTAGTAAAAAGGTTTTGGGTTGTTGTTTGTTTTTTTTTTTTTGACCCAGATTTGAATTTCAGTGTTCAAACAACATTAATTCAATTCAATAAAAATGATTGCAAGGATAATTCCACCTCTAAACCAGACAATGGTCAAATTCACTACAAGATACATTCATAGAACCCTGAAGCTAATATACATATATAGAACACAATGTACACATACATTTATATATATTCACATATATATATAACTATGTATAATATATATCTGTATATATGTGTAAGTGTATATGTATCTACTTCTGTGTATGTACACATGTATTTATATGTGTATGTATATATGTATATGATATGTATTATATATATATGTATGTATATATATATTCAAATAGTCACAGATATGGCATAGAATTAATTTGAAATCCTGAACATTAGGTCTAACCCTTTTTTTTCTCTTGCTACTTTTATTTTTCCACAAAAATCTGACTTTGTTTCCTCATTGAATCAAAGAGAAGATGCTAAAACCTTGGAAATCTGCTAGCTAAGTCCTAATTTAGGTAGATTCTTTCATGCTGCATACATAGGTGATTAATAAGTGTTTATTGATCAATTGATTGAAATATCATTGTTTAGAGAACCAGTAACAGATGGTGTTGGTTTACTGAGGACCAGCCAAGTAAACATATAATGAAGTTACAACTATATGAAAGGTGACTCACAGCTTACCCTTGAAAATCAAGGAATTAGTTTAGCTGGTTTCATCTTGTGCCTATTAGGTGAAAAGAACTATAACTTCATGGTATACATGATCATTTTGTTTGAATATTCAAGATGAATACAGAAAACAGAGCACCAGACAGATGCCCGTTGCTTTTTTTGTTGCAAAAGAAGAAATTTAGAAATTTGATGAAAACTTGATAGTATAGAGAGGCAGAGACAAGATGAAGGAGTGGAGGCAGTAACCTAATTTAACTCTCCCAACATTATTCTCCAAATAGCTTTGAAATAATGCATCAAATGAAATTCTAGAGAGGAAAGACCAACAAAAAGTCAGGGAGAAACATTTTTTCAGACTAAGAAAACTTGGGAAGTCAGCAGGAAAGGGCTGTGACACCAGATTGGAGGCCAGCCTATAGCACATTCAGCTACAACATCAGTGGTGGGACTTACAGCTGGCAGCAGCAGCATCAGGAGCTCTCAGTTCAGAGATGGCAAGGGTGTCAGACAACTAGTCAGGGAGAGATTATAAGGAAACCTTTGCTGGCAGAGGGTGAAAGAATGTGTGCTATCTGGCATATGTATTGCTCATATGAAGTTCTGCATTGCAGTTCCAGGGAGGATAGAAGCACTTTTATGTAAAGCTGCAGAGGAACAGGGGACCTACTCATAATTCTAGAGCTAAGAGGAGCACTAGCACTTGTGGTTGCCATGATCTAGGGCTTTTCCTGAGCAAAGACCAGAACACAGACCAGGAGAGGAGTGATAATTCTCCTTACATCACACCACCTTGAAAGCACTGAAAACTAACATACCCTCAGAATTTTCTCTGAAAACAGCAGCACCAAAAACAAACAAACAAACAAAAATGAAGTTTTCGATAGTGTCTTCCAATCTGTAGGTGAGTAGAGCCCAACTTGACATAAAGTTCAAAGTCAAGAAAGAGTCTGGGAAAATGAGCAAACAACAACAAAGAACCAGATCATAAAAAGTACTACAGCAGGGAAGACCAAGGCAAACTCAGAAGACTATGACAACATGAAAACAGCTACAAGCAAAGCCTCAAAGGAAAAAATGTGCAAAATGGATACAAGTCCCAAAAGAATTCCTGGAAGAGGTAAAGAAAGATAGTGGTAAAGGACAAATTGGGGAAAGAAATGAGAGTAATATGAGAGAAATATGAAAAAAAAGGAATTAACAACCTGGTAAAAGAGGCACAAAAAATACTGAAGAAAATAATGAAAATAATGAAATTTTTAATGAAAAAATAGAATTGGCCTAATGGTAAAAGAGGCACAAAAATTCACTGAAGAAAAAAACTCCTTAAAACACAGAATTGGCTAAATGGGAAAAAAGACTCACTAAAGAAACTCACTAAAGAAAGTAATTCTCTAAAGAATAGAATCGGTCAAATGGAAGTTAATGACTCCATGAGACATCAAGAAACAATAAAAAATTCAAAAGAATGAAAAAAAATAGAAGAAAATATGGACTACATCATTGGAAAAGCAACTGACCGTGAAAATAGATTGAGAAGAGACAATTTAAGAAATATTAGACTACCTGAAAACCGTGGTTAAAAAAAAGCCTAGACATTACATTTCAAGAAATTAGACAAGAAAACTTCCCTGTCACTATAGTTGTGAACTGGTCCAAACATTCTAGAGAAAAGTTTGGAACTATGCCGAAAAGGTTATAAAAATGTGTATACTCTTTTACACAGTAGTACTTCTAGTAGGTCTGTATCCTGAAGTGATCAAAAGAAAGGAAAAAGGACCTATTTGTACAAACATATTTATAGCAGTTCTTTTTGTGGTGGAGAAGAACTGGAAATTTAAGGGATGCCCATCAATTGAGGAATGGCTGAACAAGTTGTGGTTTATGGTTGTGATGGAATAGTAATTGTGCTATAAGAAATGACAAGCAGGATGGTTTTAGAAAAACCTGGGAAGACAATGATGTGAAAAGAACCAGAAGATTAATGCATATAGCAGAAACACTATTGTAATGATGATCAACTGTGAAAGATTTAGCTACTCTGATCAATAAATTGATCAAGACAATTCTATAGGACTCATTATGAAAAATGCTATCTACCTCCAGAGAGAGAATTGATGATCTATGAGGGCATATTTATATATGTATATAATACATATATGTACATATATGTATACATAATATATACACACATATATAATATATACATGTATATATACACATAATATATATACATGTATTATATATATATATATTTACTTTCCTTATTTTTGTTGCTTTTATTTTGCAACATGACCAACATGGAAATGTTATGCATGATTTCACAAGTATGACTGATATTATATTGTTTGCCTTCTCAATGGGTAAGGAAATCACTTGGGGGAGAAAAAGAATTCAGAATTCAAAATTTTAAGTGAATTTTTAAAATAAATAATAAAAATGAATATCAAAATATCATAGAAAACCTCAACCAATAAAATAAATTGAAACCTTATCATAATCACAAAATGTTGTCAGCAATTGTCCAGATACAAAAATTATTTTGAAAAAACATAAGTGCAACATTTTGATGGATATTGACATTCTGAATATTTATAAGCACAAAAGTACATGGACAGAAAAGCACTCACAATATAAAGAAGTAGTATTATAAATCAAAACCATAGAAGGACTGTATGAAATATATATTGTCACTGAAAATTTATCAGTTCTCCAGAGCTGGTCCAATCTGGCTCCAGTACATGCCTATAAAGTTATAGGTCACTTACAAAAACTACATGAGGTAATGCAACTATTATTATCATCCTTATTAGATAGTTGCAAATATTGAAATATGTGTAAACACACATATATGTATACACATGTGTGTGCATACACATATTATGTATGTATTGTGTATGCATGTACACATATTAGTGGAAGGGATTCTTTAGTTATATTTAGGACTAAGTGGCTTCTGAATTTCCTTCTAAAAAAGGTTGTCTGAAGTCCTAGATGGGCACATGCACTCATGCATACATACACACACACACACACACACACACACATATACACACACACATGCCCACTCATGTTCCCCCTTTACTCTTTTTCTACAATATATAGGTATTAGTGATTCAGGATCTTTCCCTAGTACTCCAAGGAGTAGAGCAGGTAGTTTGTAAAAATTTCAGGAGATAATTTGATAGAGGAGTAGAGAGTATTTAAACTGCTTTCTTTCATTTTTCCACCTAACATACTATGTGATCTTATACTTTTTAATATAAAGTCACACAATTTGTTAATATCCAGTCAATGAAGGTAGAGAGGAATTGATCAAAGAAAGAAACTCCAGATAGCAGATGAGGGCAGAGCTAAAGAATACCAATTTTAAAGGACATTTACAAGCATTATGTCATCATCTCCTAGTCTAAATTCACAAGCCAAAAATGTGAATGATACGTTTTAACTTGTTCACTGGCTTGAAGACATGTGATTTTACACTGCAGAAGGCTGTAATTCATATATGACAGAAAGATTTTAATGAAACCATTTGGATGGTGCCTTTACTATGGTGCCAAAATCTGTTCCCCTTACAGTAGAGGAGTATATGTTGCAATGTTTAGGTTCTAAGATCAGCATATATGGTAAAAATTTTGTGCACTGTCCGGTCAGAATTAACTTTTTTCTTTAATAACTTAAATAGTCCACAAATTATGATGTACGTGGTTTTGTGTCAACTAATAAAAAAGATGTCAAATTCAGAGCTATCTGAAATAGAAGAGGATGAGCTTAGTTTCTTACGCAGTAATGCAATTGATTCTGGAGAAATTGATGAGAGCCCTGTAGATCTTTCTTTCCCTTTGAAAAGGTCAAGGCCACTCTAGAACAGTTTCACCCAAGGCCCCTATTCACATCCATAGCAAAATATTTAAGGTAAACAGCCTGTGGCATCTTGAAACAATGTAGGTAATTAATATAGGCAATCTCATCCATAACTTTGAGAATGAGGACTTTGAGATTGACTCTATGGGCACAATCAATAAAGCTGGGATAGAAAGCACAACTGGTTGGTACAATCTGAGGTTTCATCAGTAACAACTGTTCCTCAGAACTTTGTCCCACTATTTGCTTCAATCTTCCTCTTCACCTCACCACTTGCTTTATGATCCCCACTTGATAACCATAAGAGTCTCTAAGGAAGAGAGAGAATGTGGTGATAGTGACTCTGAACATGAACAAGGACATTCTCCTGGATTACCTCAACTATGTCGAGTCCATGATGAGTTACAGAAAATGGCACGTATGGAATGCCATTTTCTTAGTGCTGTATATATACACATCTCCAAAGTCATGCCCAGTATAGTGTATATACTCATCTCATGGATAGCGGGCAGAAATGAATTTAATTCGATTTAAATCCTAAGAAAATGAATCCACTGAATCGTACTCTCTTGCTAGATAATTAATAGTTATTCACTGACATTTGGTAGGCTTAATCAAATGCCCCAACAGAAGAATTTATGACCAAACAAGAGACAAAGAACATTATGAAATGCAAAATGGATAATGTTGATTTCATTAAATTAAAAGGCTTTTGTACAAACAAAACCAATGCAACCAAGATTAGAAAGAAAGTAGAAAGCTGGGAAACAACTTTTACAGTCAGTGCCTCCTATAAAGGTCTTGTTTCTAAAATATAGAGAACTGAATCATATTTATAAGACTACAAGTCATTCCCCAATTGATAAATGGTCAAAGGATATAAACAGGCAGTTTTCAGAGGAAGAAATTAAAGCTATCTATAGTCATATAAAAATGTTCTAAATCACTATTGATTTGAGGAATGCAAATTAAAATAATTCTGAGTTACCACATCACACCTATCAGATTGACAAACATGACAAAACAGGAAAATGATAAATGTTGGAGATGTGGGAAAATTGGAACACTAATATGTTGTTGGTAGAGTTGTGTACTGATTCAACCATTCTGGAGAACAATTTGGAGCTATGCCCAAAGGGCTATAAAAATGTACATACTTTTTGATCCAACAATACCACTTCTAGGTCTGTATCCCAAAGAGATCATAAAAATAGGAAAAGGACCCACATGTACAAAAGTATAGCAGCTCTTTTGTGGTTGCAAATAATTGGAAATTGAGGGGATGCTCATCAATTTAAAAATGGTCGAGCAAATTGTGGTATATGAATGTAATGGAATACTATTATTCCATAAGAAATGATGAGCAGGTGGATTTAAGAAAAACCTGGAAAAAGACTTGCTCCCTCCACTTTGGTCTTGGCTTGTAGCCTTTTCGAGTTGAAGAATTTATCATAAGTGTGGCAGCTGACCTTGTTGCCATGTTCGTCCTCATTGGAAGCATTTGACAACATGGCTGAAAGCATCATGCTAAAAAGCATGGGAGCAAGCACATATCCTTATTTCACTTCATTAGTGACTGGGAAAGTGCTAGAGCATCATCCATTACTTAGAACCTGAGCAAGAATACCATCATAAAATGATGTACAATGCTGATGAACTTCTCCAAGCAACCAAATTTTAACATAATTTTCCATAAACCCTCACAACTGACAGTATGAAAGACCTTGGTCAGATCTATGAACATTGTGTACAGACCTCTGTTCTGCTTCTGGCATTTCTGTTGGAGTTGTCTAACAAGAAACACCATAGTAACCATTCCTTGGCCCTTTCTGAAGCCACACTGGCTCTCAGGTAGATGACCATCCTCCAGATGAAGAATCAGCCTATTAAGGAGGACTTTGGCAAAAATCTTGCAGCAATGACTAAGAAACAGAGCTCCCTGTGATTGTCACAGGACAATCTAATTTCTTTAACTTTGTACAAGATGGGCCATTTGGAATAAATTGTTCTCATCTGCCCATATATATGTAAATATATAATGTCTCTGTGTGTATGTATGTATGTGTATATGTGTGTGTATATGTATATAAGCTATGTGCATGTGTATAAATGTATGTGTGTATGTATACATATGTGTGTGTGTATATAAGCTATGTGTAAGTATATGTGTATGTGTGTATGTATGTGTGTAGGTATATTTTAATGTTTTATATTAATATATCTATGCATGTTTATATATGTGCATTTATGGGTGTATGTAATATCTGTGTGATCGCATGTATGTGTATCATGTGTATCAAAAATACTTTATGAAGCTGAATTATCTGCTATTTTGCTCCTAATTTTTATTACCTCTTCTTTCTACCTAGGTGCCTTCCAAAACCCAATCTACAAACACAAATTTACAGATTAACAGAATTTGAAAGTTGGATGAGTCCTCAATGACCAGCTAGTCCAACTGATACAAAAGCTATCTCTGTCATTACATACCTGAAAAGGGATCATTAATCATCTGCTTGAAGCACTTGTTTTAGACAGTCCTAATTGTTAGAAAGATTTTGTTTATACAGATATGAAACCTAAATTTGCCTTTTTGAAGCTTCTACCCTTTGTTCCTGGTTTGATACTCTAAAGCAAAAGAGAGCAAGTTTAATCTTTCCTCACATGAAAGCCATTTAAAAACCATAATCCCACCCCCTCCCCCTTTGCCCAAGTCTTCTATTTTCCAAGCTAAATATATACAGGTTCTTTTAAGCAACAAATCCCTTCACCATCCTGGTTTTTCTCCTCTGGATTTTCTTCAGTTTATCAATGTCCTAAATGTGTATTACCCCAAACTGAACCCATATTCCAGATGAGGTCTGATGAGAGCATAATACAGTGGTTCTGTTATCTCCCTATGTATCCTCAATGCAGCCCAAGAACACATTAACTATTTTGGTTGACACATAACAGTACTGACTCATACTGAGCTTGCAGTCCACATAAACCACTAGGTTTTTTTTTTCAAAGCAACTACTGTTTATACACGCATTCTTCATCCATGTAAACCACTTTGTAAACCTTGAGGCAAAATAAAGATGCTAGCTACTATTATTATTTTAGTTCTATAAGTTTCATAATTCCATGAGGGAGGAAAAACATTAAAAAAGTATCCATCAGATTTTTGGTTTTCCATCAAAATGAGACACGTTGTAGACATTGTCAGCCTCCTGATCTATAAGTACCAAGAGTGAGATTTGATTTCTTTTATTCTCACTTGAATAATTGGCATTTAACCTAAAGATGTGGATAAGTAAAAGTCTTATCTGGTCTTAGCTTTCTTGGTAATTAAATGTTGTAGTGGATTAGTTTGCTTATAGTAAAACCTCAACTATATAGAACTGTCTATGAGTGACCAATTCTAGATAGCTTAGATTCTAGGTAGTTCAAATATAATACTTAAAATAAAATTATTGTTTTAAATATTTTGATAGAAATATTACTAAAATGTATTAGGCTAACATTTCTCCAACTAATTTGTGCAAATAGCAATTATGCCTTTGAAATATATCAACAGAGATCATAAATATTAGTTCAAGCCTCAAAGTGAGGTAGTTGTGGAGCTATTGTTAAGACAAAGGAAAAGAATTTGAGTAGGATTGACAGCAAAAGAAAAAATAATAATTAGATGCTTAAGGTGGAGATGTAAGTTAGTTTCAAGAAACAAAAGTTAAAATCTAGGCTATTAAGGAGAGTAGAGTCAGTGTAGTTTTAGATATTAAAACTTAAAACTAGACTACAAATTTATTTTGCTCAACTTCAACTGGTCCCTCATTGCTTCTAGGCAACCCTACTATACCTCCTTATCCAACTGTCCACAGTGGCTCTTGGTTGTCAAATCCAAAGGCCTTTTCTCTCTCCTTATTCTCCTTGACCTCTCTTCAGCCTCTGACACAGTTGATCACTTCCTAAAACTTGCTTCTCTAGGTTTTCAGGACACTACTCCCTCCTGGTTTTCTTCTTACTTATCTGAAAACTTCTGCTCTTGTCTCCTTTGCTAGATTCTCTTCCAATCATGTCCTCTAAATGTAGAGGCCCCTCAGGGTTCTGTTCTGGGTCCTCTCCTCTTCTCTCTCTATACTACTTTACTTGGTGATCTCATCAGACCCCATGGATTTAATTACCATCTCAAATGTTAATGATTCTCAAATCTACTTTCCCTGTCCCAGTCTCTCTGCTGACCTCCAATCTTGCATCTCCAACTGCATTTTAGATATCTCAAACTGGATATCCAGTAGACATCTTAAACTCATTATGTCTAAAACAGAACTCATTATCTTTCCATCTAATCCCCCACTCCCTACCCTATTACTATGGAGGACAACACTATGCTCCTAGTCCCAAAGGCTTACAATTTAGGAATTATCTTAGATGTCTTCCTATCTTTCACCTCTTCCCCACCCCACCCCAATTACATAACCAAGATGTTGCCAAGGCCTGTCAATTTCACCATTAAATTTTTCAAAATGGTTTATTTATACATGTTATTTCATTTGATTCTCACAACCACCTTGAGAAGTAGATATTACATACCTATTTTACAGGTGAGGAAACTGAGGTTTAAAAATTAAGTGACTAAATCAAAGTTAACTAGCTAATGAGTTGGGATGTTAACTTCTAGTGTGTTAGAGAGCTCAGATATCCCTTAGTCCAATCCTCTATTTTACAGATGAGGAAACTAAGCCCCAAAAGGTTGGTAATACTTGCCCAAGGTCACAGGTAGTAATAATGAGATTCAAAGCCAGTTCTTTGATTCCAGTGGCAATATTATTTCCACGTTATCTGTATTCAGATTCAGACAAGAATTGAATATGCAGAAAAGGTATGCACAGATTGCTATTGATACTTGCAGGAGTAGTACCTGTATATTGTGAGATCATGGACCCACTAAAGTGTAACAGTATTATTATTGTTATTATTCTTCATGACTTGGTGTTGTCTCTGGAATTTAGAGACTGTGCCAGTGAAACACAAGTTCTTTTAGACCCTACCAAGATGAGAATCAGAGGTGATATGATCATATGTGTTATTTTGGGAATAATCTAGAAAAGATTAGGGGGAATCATCACAGGAAGATGGGCTGCTAGTAATTGGTAATGATAAGGAGGAGGAAGGGGCAGCTGGGTGGCACAGAGAATAGAATTCTGGGATTCGAGTCAGGAATACTTGAGTTCAAATCTGACCTTAGATATTTAGTCACTCTGTGACCCTGGGCAAATCATTTAAACTGTTTTTCCCAGTTTCCTTCTCTGTAAAATGGGAGTGAATGGTACCTACCTCCCAAGGTTGCTGTGACAATGAAGTGAGTTAATATTTATAAAGTATTTTGCAAATCTTTAAACACTATATAATACTAGCAATTATTATATAAATTTGTTGGCTTAAAAGAAAATGTTACTTCCATAGGTATGTGCTATTCCTTGGTACTACTTCATTTCCATCTAGGTGCATCGCTTGAGTAAAAAGGACTTTTTGTTCATCATAAGGATGTTCAGAAAGTCTGAAGAACCATTCCTTCCAGAAAGAAAGGGATATACCTCTTAAGCTTTTAGTTGTTTTTGCTTATTTCTATTGAGCATTTGGAATTAAGCTGGTATTTACTTTTAAAGTTTACTTCAAGTTTATTGCTATTTTAGAAAACTGGCTCATAGATGAGAGAATTTGTGGTAAGCATGGTATATTAAGCCCAGTTGGAAATAAATAGAGTAATATATCTATAAAATAGCAATTTAAATTTCAAACACTTGTAAAATATTACACTTGTAAAAGCAAATTTAGTGTGCAGGAAAAGTATACTATAAAGTTAAATACCAGTGATTCAGGACATGTACAGATTAAGATTCTTTAAACTATGTTAACTCACCTGTGCTGTAACAACAGTGAAGCATTTGGGGTCAGTGACCCAGTTAGGTAGGAATACCTAGACCTCAGCTGGAAGTATGTACCTTGTCCAGTTATTTGCTTCTTTACAAATTCTATAACTTTCTCATACTGCACTAGTATGAGAGAATGTTAGGCCATAATTCCTGCCTATGACACTGTCATTCAACCATGTTATTTTTCCTATAAATCAAAATGTACCACATTGGTCTAGATATAGGTCATATTTTATCTCCAAATATTATGCAAAATTTAATGTAATTTTGCTATTGGTTATGGGTGTTATCCAGACCAATTAGCCATATGAAATGGAAAAGAATAGTCAAGTGAGAAAAACCTGAATTTTTAGTTTCATATACATTACTAACTCAGTGTGTAACCTTGGGGAAAAGATTAAGCCTCTCTGGGCTTGCTTCCTCCTTTGTGAAATCAGGGGGTTGGATTAAATTATTCCAAAAAAAAACTGCAATTCTATCTACTCTTTGATAATTTATATCTTGCTCATTGAAGTGTTCTACCCTCCATTTGTCATTCATTAGTACAGAGCAGTGTTCTCCTGGGACCACCTAGAAGTGGGTTTGACTGAGCTCCCTCTATGCTACATTATGGTCTATTCAAGTAAAAAGGCTAGGCTGTTATTAAGTTGGTTCCTGGCCCAAATTTCTGATTTAACTCTTAATTCTATTGACACAGTCTTGACTCTAAAATATGCTATCAGTATATTAAACATTTATTCTTGGCCTCTTTTATTTAGTGATATACTCAAGTGTCTTGCTACTACAGCATGCTTTAGAACTTGGAGGGTCAGGAAAATTAAGAGTTAAATCAGAAATGCAGTTCATGAGCAAACCTGATGGCATCTTCAGTCTTCGTTTTACCTTGAGACTCATTATAAATTAATGACTACCTGAAAAAGGGATGACTGCGGGAATGTTCTCCAAGGATAACTGCAGTAGGCCAGTCCTGACTCAGGCTGCATTCAGGTTCAAGAATGGAATAGAATAAAGTACTAGTGCATAATTTAAGAGTTAAGAAAAGGAGCTTAGCCATACCACAGAAAGGACACTCCATAAGGATGCAGCATTTACCTTGGTTAGATTCAGTCTCCATCGCCTCCATATAGAACTACATCTGATCTGCAGAATAGCTTACAGCAACTTGCCTTGTTGTGGGATATTCAACAAATATGAAGGTGAGTCAGTTAATAAGCATTTATTAAGTGCTTACTGTATGCCAGACTATGTGCTAAGGGACCTAACTCAATGTGGACTGACATAGAGGATTGCCTGCAATCTGTCTTAAGCATTAGATACACAGGCCAATGAAGTCTCAAGGACAAATTCATTGCATTTTGGGGAATGAACTAGCATAACCTAAATGTCAGGGTCCCCCATACATGTTGTTCTTATCACAATTTCAAAGGCCACACCAGCAAATTTCTATCTCTCTAAGAATAGACCTAAAGTTAGTCATGGAAAGAAAGAAGGAAATGAAACCTGCTATGTACCAAGCACCATGCTAAGTGCTTTACAAATATTATATCATTTGATCCTCACAATAATGATGGGAGATGGGTGCTGTTATTAATCCCACTTTACACTTGAGGAAACTGAGGCAGGCAACACTAGCGTGACTTACCAAGGTTGTTACGGTAAGTGTCTGGAAGTATGATTTATTCAAATCTTCCAGATTCCAGTCCCATCATCTCTATCTTCTAGCCACTTAGTTACTTCTCTCTCTCTTTCCCTTTCCTAGTTTTTTTTTCCATGTATACATAATTTGTTTCACCAACTGTATTGATCATTTTTTTTAAAACAAATGCCATTTCTCACTAGTACAGCATTAGCTATATGGCAGGTTGTAATTAAATATCAATTCTGACTCCTCTGTTCAACATTTAAAGGCTTTTATGATATGATTCCAAGTTCTCTTTCTAAACTGGTTTGGCACTACTCAATTTTATACTTTCTATATTTCAGTCAAACTCACCTAACCTGCTGGCTATGTGACACTATGACATTCCATCTCTCACTTGGATGTCTTTGAAAGATGGTCTCACTCACCTGGAATGATCAATCGCTCTCCTCATTTCTACTTTTTTTAGAATCTCTATATCTTTCTTCTCCTGCCCTCCAATGCTTGGCACACAGGTGCCAAGTACTATTAGATACCTTTCGTGATTTCTCCAATTAGCACCCTTCCTTCAGTGGAATTGCTTTGAATTTGATGTGTGTGTGTGTGTGTGTGTGTGTGTTCATCTACATGTAAATTGTTTCTCTTCCAGTAGAATGTACCTTCTTGAGAGCACAAGCTGTTTTATTTTTGCCTTTCTTTCCCTAGCACCTAGTAGTGCCTAGTACATACAGTGGCAGGTGCTTATCCATCAGGTCACATTTCTAACAACAAACCTAAGCCTATTCTCCAAAAGAATCATGTCCTTTGAAGTCCCATACTCATTCTGATATACTCCACTCTAATCCAGTGCACTCCATGGAAGTTCCAGGCTTTCTATGATTCTCCAGACCTATCCCCCAATCCCACTTCTCTCTGGATGGTTGAGCTCATCTCATCAGTCTACAGGGTATCATTAGCATAGATTTATTCAGTTTGAATAGCTCTTAAGCCACTACCTACTAGAAATCCCATATCCTCTCTGACTCTGCCACATTTCAATGAACCCTACTAACATAATACAATCCATCACATGAGCAAACAGGAAGACATACATGGATCTTCTATGAGGCATTTTCCTTTTAGCATGGATTAAATAAAAGGAATAAAACAATACATAATAGAATTTCAATTGAACACTAATAACTCTTCCCAGACTTCGGCAGGGCTTTGCTCATCAATAGCCATTACCTAAATGTTGCTGTCCCCCTCCCCTTAGCAAGTTTAGTTTGCTTACTACTCCCACTGCCCCATTCCTCCAAGGAGCGAGCAAAGAGTGTTTTTCAAACCGATATTCTGCACACAGCATCCAGTAGGGGCAGTGATTAGATGAAGGATTGAAGAACAGATGGAATTTAGCCCTTCCCTGTGGGATGGGGATGTAAGGTCTTAAGGATCTTTGGCAGTACTTAATTTTTTATTTTGTTAGTTTTTACTTTTCTTTGCGATCTTTAATACTCAGACCTTATTTATGTCCATCCTCACTTTCCTTGTGGCTATATTCATGAATTGACTAAGGTACCCAAACATCAGTCTTATATGAGAAAAATGTTATCAGATTCAGAGCAGACTCTCTTCTACCTGATAACCATCTTCCATCCTCTTTGTTACTTCTAATTCTGCCTCTTCTTATTTTCAATATTTTGTATTTCAATTCAATAATCTCTACAGTGGGCAAGAATTGTCACTTCCCTCTTAGCCTCTTTCACTATGTAGCAGAAACTGGCTGGTCCTTGGCATAGTGAAAGACTGAAGAATGAAAGAGGGCACTGCAGATGTTTTATGCC
Organism: Vombatus ursinus; assembly: GCF_900497805.2. NCBI lineage: Eukaryota > Metazoa > Chordata > Mammalia > Diprotodontia > Vombatidae > Vombatus > Vombatus ursinus. Next base: position 3,079,049 of record NW_020949351.1, on the reverse strand, counting down.
TTTTAAGTTTAATTGGTGAATTTGAGAAGCCTAAGTTCGTTCTATAACACAAAGCAGAATCTAAGTAGTTTACTATTTGATCCCAAATAACTATTTTAATCTGTGTCCCATTCACAATGATTCAGCCAATTTTTGACATAGCATAACAGTATTGAAGTACCAAAGAGTATTTAAATGAATTTTATACAATACAGTGAGGAGAAGTCAGTCTTGTGGTATTTTATAGTATTCCTTTACTATAAAATTAATATGCTAATGATACACCCTCTAAGAAGGGGAAGAGATGAAGTGGAGGGTACCGATTAGCACAGGTTTCTTCCATATAATATAATGATCATAATAATTCACATTTATATGATTTTTTAGAATTCTGAAAGCCCTTTCTCCTATACATTTTCTCCTTTAATCTTTGCAGCAAGATTGTGAGCTTTGTAAGAAAAAAAAATTATCCCCATTTTACAAATAAGGAAATGGATATAGTGAGGTTGACTCAAAGTCAAACAGTGACATAGGTCCCAAAACAAAATCAAAGGGTCTGTGTGACATCACACCTCTATCAAAAGTTGAAGGTTCTTCAGTCCCATCTATGACTCTTAAGGTATTTTTTTTATGTAGATGATATAACCAAGAATGTTATTCTGGCAGGATAGAAACCAGTCAACAAGCATTTATTAAGCACTTACTATGTGCCAGGCCCAGTGCTACATGCTGGGGATACACATAATAGCAATAAAAAAAGTCAGTCCCTACCCCCAAGTAGTTTACCTTCTAATCAGAAAATGTAGCCCATAAAAGGGGCCTGAAAGGGAACAAGGAGAGAGGAGTAATCCAAGGGAAGGAGGTAGCATGGTAGTGAAATCTGAGAGTCGAAGCACACGACTGAAATGAAGCATTGCCAGACTATGAATGGGCACATCCCAAAGCAGAGCCCCTGGAAGGTACTCACCAGTGGCAATCAGCATGGTGGCATGATGATCTAGGATGATACCATGGTGATGAAGATGATTCTATGGTGGTGAAGTCATGACAGTTAAAAAAAAAGGTGGAAATTGTGCTAATCTCATTCAGATATAGTTTGTTGATTTAGAGAGACTTGCCATAATCTTAATCCAAAAAACTATTTTTCATCTTTATCTACTTCCCATTAATTCCCTGGGAGTGGGCAAGGGGGAAAGGGGTGGTCAAGTTTCTTTGCCTCTTCAAAATGAGCTAGAGGATTAGGAACTTTGACTGAGCAAGCCCACAGGACACGGGTAAACTACCTATGTTCTCTACAGAAACTAGGCCCCTGTTCCCTGAAACAGTATTAATGAGGTGTGAAACATTTTGCACAGCACCACTCTGTAATATTGCTTCTAAAGTTGCCTAACCATTCCACTGGAGAGACACAACAGAGCCCATCAGTCTACCTCCTCTGGACTACTAAATTGCCTATTACCCACCATGGAAATATAGGACATGATTTTACTGATGCTTCAAAAAGAGCACTCACAACAATCTACCTCTAGAGAGATATCACCCCTGCCAGATTTAAGTTGTCAGAGACCTGGCCTGAACTCTTGGACCTTTTCCTTTCTCTCACTCCCATCAGGCTTGGTCCTCATAGACATTCACACCATATTTCTTTCTGATGCTCACCTCCAAAACAACTCTACATGAAAACCCTGACCTTGAGGGAATTTGTTCTGCTAAGGGAAAGAAGTAGGATGACTTCAGACTCACCCTGTACTCTGTATATTGGGTAGTTTTATAATATTGGGAATACTGAAAAGCGTTCAGAAGACATGCATCCATAGAAATGCAATCTGAAGCACACTCATTTTTCCCTCTAGCTCATAGGATATTTTGATCAGGGGAGGCCCAAATTCAACCAGGATAAATAAAGTGGCATGAGATTTTTCAAACACTTGTTTTAAACTTCCATTCAAGTATACACACTCCCTCATAGAGTTTCTCTCTTCCTTCACAACTCAGTTCAAGTTACATTTTCTACATGAAGCCTTTGCTGATTTCAAATTGATAATATATACAAACACCTTTGATTTATTGTTATTCTTTTCATTTTTCTATACATACTTACATGTGTACTTACAGTGTCCTCTACTAGTATTTAAGTTCATTGAGAGTAGAGATGATGGCATACTTATATTTGTATCAGTAGTACCCTACCCAGTACCTGGCACATAGCGTGTGTTTAGTAAATGCTAATTGATTGATTGAGGGTGGATACATTTTTCCCCAATGGACCAGTATACCTTACTGGTTGATGGGATTGCTAGTTATTCCACAATTCTCCCTGCAGGGTGGTTTTATTAAAATCATGCTTGATGTATTATGCATACCCCTAGGGTCTGCCTAGAATTTCCCTATACTAGCTTTTGGGCAAGGCCAAAGATCAAAGCTCAAAATCCTTCCTGAGACTGACTCTGGGCTATGCTACTATTCTACAGAGTATTTCACATATTCAATTTATAGGCCTTTTCAAAGGACATGAGGATCTATATCTGCAGCAAATCTAAAAAAGGGGGTGGTGAATTTTGCTGGTGAAATACCTGATGGCTAATGAATGTATTATTCCATGCTGCATATGCCATAAAAAACTCAGATTCTTTTCAACCTCTTGCCTCCAGAGGCAGAGTCTTTACTCCTCCAGATTTATTAGATTCTGTATAGATTTTTCTAGTCATTATGTAGTGTACTTGAAAGTCTTCTTGAACCTAATTTAATGAAAGCAGTGAGAGGGTTTTTTTCCCCCTTTTTTGTGATGAAGACTCTGTATGAATCTAATTAAGAACAAAATCTGTTCTATGTACAAGGACCTGAGAATTATCAAAATTAATACCTGGGGCCCTATTTAAAGTAGAAATGGATATGGGTCAGTAGTAGCCACAATAATATCAGTAAAAATTTGAAAGTTAATGAATTTGGAACATTTATGTAACAGAATTCAAATGGTTTACATCTTTTTAAAAAATCTAAGAAGCAGAGCATTGAATTTTAAGATGAATCCTATCTACCATTTAGATGTCAGACTGGAGAGAATGCTGGACTGAGTCTTAGCAAGACTGGAGTTCAAAAACACCAAAAACACTAGTTCTGTGACACCAGGCAGGTCATTTAACTTCTCACCTTCCATTTCTTCATCTGCAAAATGAGGATGTTAATGACACCTAACTCATAGGGTTATTGCTATAAATGACACAATTTATGTAAAGTACTTTGCAAATTTTAAAGGGCTATATAAACACTAGCTATTATTATTATGAGTCAATATATAGTATTCATTAATTCTTAAGCTGCCTAAGCAGAGGTAAGAAAAGATGGGTTGATCTGGCTTTATTGTAAAGGAAATGGTAGAGTAGTTGACAGAGCTGCTGAAACCATTAAACCTACCTTGGATATTGTCTTTGGACGTCTTGGATTGGAAATCCATGAACAATCATCACTGGGCCTTCAACCATGAGAAGTTATCTACCCGCTCACTGGAAAAGTTTGAGTGACTCATAGTGTAGCTGAAAAGCAAGAACTTTCCCCACCGAGCTAAGGGTTACACATTTAAATTAGGACACTGCTAAAAGAGGGACTTCAGTTCTTGTGGTAATGCCAATGTCTCTGTGGAACAGAAAGCAGCCCAGTCACTGGCAGCTGAATGGGCTTCATATATCCTGTCCAACCTTCTATGGGGAGCCCCAACATTTGTTGAGGAGTATAGATCTCAGACCAGGGATGTAGGCATTGATAATGAGGTTGATGCATGCATTGCCAGTGCTAGCTCAGTGTTTGGGAAACTCTGAAGGAAAGTATTGGAGAGAAGACTGACTACCAGACTGAAGGTCTACAGAACCACTGTGCTGACCTCATTGCTGTATGCCTATGAAACATAGACAGTATACCAGCACCATGCCAGAAAACTGAATCGCTTCCATTTGAATTGTCTTAGGAAGATTCTGAAGATCACCTGGCAGGATAAGATACCAGACACTGAGGTCCTTTCTCAAACTAAACTGCCAAGCATTCAAACTGCTTCAGAGACCACAACTCCAATGGGCTGGCCATGTTGTCCAAATGCAAAATGTAAGCTTGCCAAAAAGACCATATTATGGAGAACCCACACAGGGCAATCATTCACATGGTGGTCAGAAGAAGTGATACAAGGATACTGTCAAGGTCTCTCTTAAGAACTTTAGAATTGATTGTATGACATGGCAAGACACTGGCACAGGACCACTCAGCATGGCATGCCCACATCAAAATAGGTGCTGTGCTCTATGAGCAAAGTAGAATTGAAATAGCTCAAAAAAAAACCAAGATATGCACTTAGAGAATCCACCCCAAAGGTTCACATGGGCTCTTTGTGGCTGACCTGTGGTAGAACCTTCCGATATCATATTGGTCTGATCAGCCACAGTTGGACACACTAAAATGTGACTCTAGCATAGTGGTGTCAATTTGGTCCTCTTTGAAAAATGAAGGACAACAACCAGATCTCAGTCCTAAGAGGAAGCTCCCACCTGGGGAAACAGCAAAGCAGAGGTCTGCCATGTCAGGAATAAAGAATTCTTTGGTAATATTTAATCAGAGGGATTTAAACAAGAAGAAGAATCCTAGACACAGCCATAGCAGTTGTCATAAGGGAAAGACTTTTTATGCAGACCAGGAAGAGTCTTTGAAAGGATTGCCTGATAAGCTCCTACCCCACCCTTTTCCCTGCCATTTGAGCTTGAATGAAACAGGAATATTTCTGCTGAAGAAATCAACATTTTTATACAATTCTTGGCCACAATCCTGTTTCAGTGTTGAGAGAAAATGTTGGACTGTTTCCTTCAAATGATGATACAAAATGGTACATATTTAGATAACCATATATTGCTTTCACCATAAGATCATTTGCAAGGTGAGTAGTATGAGGAATCTTGTCCTGCATTTTATGGATAAAGATATTAAAATGACATCAGGGAGGTCAAATAACTTACCCATAGTCACACAGCAAGTACATGCTAAAGGCCATAATTGAATTCCATTTTTCTTATTTAAATTCTAGGTACCTTGAAGCCTCTGGGGGGAAAAAAAAAAGATAGACACCTATTTCTTATGAATGTAACCTTGAAGCAAGATCCCAGGTGAGGCAATCCATTAGGCAAGATTTGGGCATTGCAATCCTTTTTTCCATTAGTAATGAAGACTGAAATGCGCAGAACCAAGAGAATGTTGCATACAGTAACAGCAATATTGTTTTAAGAATGACTTTGAGTGAATAAGTTATTTTATCTATTATAATTACCCAAATTAGCTATAAAGGACATATGAAGAAAGATGCTATATGCAACCAGAGAAAGAACTGATAAATAGAAGTATGTATAGAATAATTATACACACATACATACATATACATACACATACATGCATGTGTGTGTATATATATATATATGTATACATATACATACACACATACACATATCTCTTGGTGTCTAATATAAGCTATCTCTAGAGTAGGGGGAAAAATGTCTACTTTCTTTTAGTCAAAAGAATACAAGAGATAATTAGGTCAGTAGGAAAACACTGTGAATTTTGAAACTAAAACAACAGGGATCTCTAATTTGATTTTATTGCTCCACTCTGGTCATAACAGTTTTAAAAGTTGCCCCTGGTGTGAATGCTCCCAGGCCCCTGTGCAGAATACAGCCTCTGAGGCTCAGTCACGTTTTCCACAGTAATAAAACAAATGTTCAGGGATTTATCATTTCATTTTAAACCATCCCTGTGGAATGACACTTGGTAGAAAACCTTTGCCTGGGAGATAATTCTTTTATTTTAAATTAAGAAAAAGTGGCAGGCATTTTTATAGTAATAAAAGCCAACTTCCTTCTTTTTTATGTAATAAAATATGATGCTTATGCTTGCAATTCAGCAACTGATTGATATTACTTCTTTTTAAGAACAAACTGAGGAGATCAAGAACACAGCAGTCTAATTGGAGCTAATCTCCATTCCTCTCCACCACCACCATAATCATAATACAGACAGTCACTGTTTTTTGATGGTCTCGGGAAATGTTTGTTAATCAGATTTAACCTTCCATTCTTAGTGGATGGAGGCATTTTCTCAGCGCTAAAACCTTTAAAATTTCTTGACATGTACTATTTTTAGCAGTAATAAGCTATTTCCCATTCTAGTGTCATGGTCCTTGATGTTTACAACATATTCCAAAATTCTTATGACAGAGAGCATAGTACCAGCTGCAAATATGACCTTTAGTTCATTTGGCTATTTCAACCAGAGCAGGTTCTTTTCTTTCATCATCCATTTCAGTCTTCTCTTCTTCTACCTTTTTTTTTTCCTTTTCAGTTCTGGTGTCTAGGAAAAGCAGGAAAAAAAAAAAACTTGCTGCCTAAATACAAAGATACACTCTCCAGAGTGATAATTCTCCATAGGTGATGATTAATTTCTGAATTTCATCCATTAGAATAAAATTTTCATCCATATTAAAATTTAAATACTCCTAGCAAAATAGGCAATCCCTTCTCCACCCTCAAAAAAAATCAGTTAATTCAAATATTTCTTGGTGACTAGACATTTCATTTCTATGAAAGATTGCCTTATATACTACAACTAAAGATGCTCTTCCCATTAAAGCTTTGGCAGAAATCTGCCAAACTAATATTAAACATATATGAACAAGCAACAACAACAAAAAAAAAAACAACTGAGAAAAAGGTAAGGCCTTTATAGGTGAAGCTTCACTCAGGATACCCTAATGACAGGCTCTACAGGATAGGAGGGCAGCTAGATGGCACAGTGGACAGAGTCCTAGCCCTGGAGTCAGGAAGACTCATCTTCATGAGTTCAGATGTGGCCTCAGACACCTATTAGCTGTGGAACCCCGGGCAAGTCACTTGATCTGTTTGCCTCAGTTTCTTCATCTGTAAAAGAAGCTGGAGAAAGAAATGACAAACCACTCCAGTATCTCTGCCAAGAAAATCCTTAATGGGGTTGTGAAGATTCAGACACGACTGAAGACAACCTGAGCACAACAACAGAATAGGAAGCAGATGCAACAAACAAGTAATTTGCCAAGACCCTTGGACAGGAGAGTGAGCAGAAAGAGTAAGAACTGAGGATCTCAGCTCCCACAGATATAGAGGATAAGAGGAATTATCTCAAGACCTTCAAAGAATGAACAATGTCTGTGTTTTGGACAGCAGAAAAGAAAAATGATATTATATGGTGTGTTATTCTTACTAGAAAAGGTCAAAGAGTGAGGAAAATTTAATTCTATCCCTCTGGTTATGAAGAAAGCTTGCCCCTAGAAAGCCATGGAAAACAAATGGTTGAGGGATGACAGGAAGAGGTTATAGTAAGAAATTCTAGCCTGAACTGGAATAGATGATGATGATATCTGGAATCTGTATAGCATTTCAAGATTTGCAAAGAATTTTATACATATAATCTCACCAAATCCTTACAACCACCCTGTCCTTTAAGCCTCTGCGGATATTATTCTCTTCATTTTACAGATGAGGCTTAAAAAGATTAAATGACTAGTATTTATGATGTAGAAATGCAAAGGAAAAAATAATAACCACTCAACCTTGGTAGCTATTGGACAATTTGATACTCTTCCAAGAGATAGTATAATGAATCTCTTTAGGGAGGAAGCTGCTTTTCATTTTCCAAGGAAGGGTGAAAAAGATACAAAGGTGACATTATGATAGAGGCTATACAGTATGGATTAGAGGTGAAAGACAAAATTTGTAGTACCTTGCAGCTCCCTGGCGGATATAGCTACCATGATTTGTTGTATTGGTGGTGGTGATGGTTTTGTTTTGTTTTGTTTTTTACTGGACATGAAAAAAGGAAAGGGAATTGGTTGCACCTTCTCAGAAATAACAGGGAGAATAATATCAAATAAATTCAGTGTAAATGTATACTATGTGCGTATTATATGTACTGTTATGTACTAGGAGGATAACAGTCCAGCAACAAAATTTCCCTAACACTACAAAGTACTTCCCGCCTCAACAGCATTGTGGTGTGAATATTAGTATGCCAATTTTAATGCTGAGAAAATTGAAACTCATAATGGCTAAGTGATTGGCTCACAGTCATTTGACTAGTAAGAACTAAGACTAGCACCCAATTTGTCTAATTTCCAGTGCACTGTTCTTTCTTCTATACAACACAATCTTGAAATATAAATGCTTAACTCATATTTCTGGCATCATTAACACCTATCAATCCGTCAGGTTTAAAATGATGATTCCTGTAACTTCTACATGGACTTTTCTCCCCCAAATTCATTTCTTCACTCCAACTTCCAAGGTAAGCCCATGTGACTTAATTATTGCTTTAAGGTTCCTTCAACACCTCTACTTTTTTAGAATCAGTAGATCAGCTTGGTCCCACCTCTTCCCTTTACTGCTTGGGGCATTATTTCATTCAGCCTGTCTCTGAGGAATCTCTCCTCTCATATCCAGATTGATGCATTCATATATACAATATTCTTTTTTTTATATCATACATTATACTGCTTTCCTATACATCTCTGAAATATCTATATCTGATTACTTGTATACCAAGTATGACCAAGAGAACAGATATGAAGAGAACATATAAAGGATATGATGATTATAAAATATAGTTACTCCAACAAAGAACTTAAAATCTTTCCATGCATGGAAGCAGCTATACTTTTTTGAATCTGGGTCATATTTGGTTGTAAATGTGGCATTTGCCCTTTGCCTAGAGGAGTTTTAAAGTATTCTCTTAAACTTATATACACACCTCAGCATAAAAGGTCAGGTCCTATGCAAGAGGAAATTTGTATTTTTTGGAAAAGCATCCTAAAGGATAATTTTCAATTAAAGCTTGTTAAAAATCAACATGGCCAAATCAACAAAAGAGAACAGAGACAATGAAAAACCTCCAAAACACCTGGAGATTTCATTGTTTTCATTATGGGTACCCTAATCCCCCAAAATTAAAGTACTTATCCCTTGGAAGATTTTTTCCCCCTGCTAAAGCAACAGGGGAGCTAAAGGTTGGTTGCAAGCTAGGAGAACTAATGTGGCATGAATGGAAAGAATCTAGATACTCAGTTGTTTCCTGGGACTCTGGATCAGAGTGGGTTGACATATTGAAGATTTTGCTCTTCATTCCGGTCTACCTCCACACATTGAAACAAACATTGTCAAAAGCAATGGAGTTTCTGAAAGCTTTTGAAGAGTGCTTTGTTGATTCCCACAGAGAAGAGGAGAGGGAGAATCAACTGCTAATGGAAGTATGTGTGTAGGGTTGGGGCACGCAGGCTGAGAAAGATTCTTTTTAGAGGAATACAAGCCAAGGATGTACACCTAGACTGACATTAAAAGAAATAAAGATAAGAAAGTGGCTTAGAAAGCAAAATAAGCAACCTGGGCATTTTTATTTAAGGCTTTATTTATGATCTCCCTTGGGGCATCATTTATTTATCATTGATTAGCTTTATGAGTTCCCTTTACTTCTTCCTCCATGCTCCCCATGGGAGTTCCTTTGCCAATTCCATTTTTTCTTACCTCCTTTTGATGGCCTCATACTCACATTAGGAATTAGAAGAAGCAATTAATTAGTTACTGTCTACTAAAATGGAGTCATTCTACATCTTCTTGCCTCCCTTTCTTTATTTGCCTTTTCAAAGTTAAACATGGGTAACTGATCTCAGGTAGGAAATTTATCAAAGGATATATCTTGATAATGAAACCTGGACTGTTAGAATGGAAGTGAGAAACCAATAAGCATGCAGCTATCTCAGGAAGACTTGATTTCCCAGCAGTGTGAAATCATGTAAAATACAGAAACACAGATTAAATAATTATTAATTATTCTATGATTATTTATTAAATCTAATTACTATGTGAGTCAGATTGCTTCTTTTCATTTGTTTGTACCCACCAATAAATTCAGCTATAATTCTGGAATAACCTTGATAGAAAGACATAAAAGATATCAATGTAAACCATTCATTAGAATAGAAGATTTCAAAGTGTGGTTGAGGATCACTTAAGGTCTACAAGAATTCTTCAGGTGGGCTGAAGTTATGTGGCTTGTAATATCTGCTTATATTATTCTGTAATATTAATTTCTTCTAGGATTTTACCAGAGGGCCACATGGACACAAATGAAATAGAGCCACAAAGAGCATATGCACTTACTGAAAGGATGTCTTCAATTTCCAGGTAAATTTCAAATTAAAATTTTGTTAAATTATAAATGTCTTAGAAAGCTGTCTGAAAATCAGAAAAGTTAAGTGACTTGTTAATGATCATACAATTAATATGTCAGAGGCAAGATCTGAACCTATGTCTTCCTGATTCCTAGTTCCACATAATATTCACTGTGCTATTTACTCAATTCTGGCTAGTTGTAATTGTGACGCTACTCTCCTTCATTACACTTGAGACAGGTAGGGTTACATAACCCAATGATAATATTTGATCAACACCTAGATCCTCAGGGGGTGGTGAGCATCATGCACTAGGTGAACTCCTTCTATCTATCCCTGTACAGTAAAGAATTCTGAAATTTTTTATTTGCCCTCTGCCTAGAGGAATTTTAAAGTATTTTCTTAAACCTCAGCATAGAAGATCAGGTCTTATGCAAGAGGAAATTTGTATTTTCTGGAAAAACTCCTAAAGGATAATTTTCAATTAAAGCTTGTTAAAAATCAACATGGCCAAATCAACAAAAGAGAATGAAGACAATGAAAAACCTCCAAAACACCTGGTGATTTCATTGTTTTCATTATGCATACCCTAATCCCCCAAAATGAAAGTGCTTTTCCCTTGGAAGATTTTTTTCCCCTTGTTAAAGCAACAGGGGAGCAAAAGGCTGGATGAAAGCTAAGAGGACTAATGTGGCATGAATGGAAAGAATCTAGATACTAAGATGCAGTCTGAGTGAAGTCTGTAACCCCTTCTCAGATTAATGAAATATAGATATATAGATACATGTACATATATGTTTATAGATATGTCTATCAATCTGAGTGTGTGTTTGTGTGTGCATGTGTGTGTGTCTGTATCTGTGTTTGTGTCTGTGTGAAGAGAGAGCAACAAAAGTCTTACAGCTGTTCAAATTTGGATCAAATAATGTGGAGGAGAATAAGGCCTTAGGAAATTAGAAAGGTAGGAAGAGACCAACTGATAAAGGACTTTAAAAGTCAAACAAAGGATTTTATGTTTGATTCTGAAGGTAACAGAGAAACCACTGTATTTATTGAATGGAAGAAGGATGTAAAATGATTAGATTGGTTCTATAGGTTACCAGTTTGACAGCTAAATGGAAAATGGATTAGAGTGAGGTGATCCTTGAGGTAGGAAAAGAATTTTTAACCAAGAAATCCATTTAGGAAAAAAAAAAGCAGATAAAGAATACTTACTGTCCAGACTGTTTCAGAGTTGACTGTGCTGGTCCATCAGTACATATATACCTTACATAAACACTATATATTGACAACAAGCTGAGCTAAGATTTTGATAAGAGGAAAAAGGGTTTCCATTGCTTTGGGGAAATTGTGTAGTACTTTCAGTGATCACAAGCTGATCCCCCCAAAAAACTGATGTCAATAGGCCCAGTGTAATGTTATATTATACATAATTATAATTATAAAAAAATTAAAACTCTGAAGAATCAAAATTATAAGCAGGCCAAAGAATACTTGAGAGACATGTGGCAGGAATAAATAAGGGGAAATATATCAATAATGAGGACTTGCATGTCAGAATAAATTTTGAAAATATGATCTAGAAGACATGAAATTAAAAGGATGAAAAATGATCACATACTGAGAACAAGAGGAAAAAAACTACTCAAAGTCTGAGCATTTCATTGAGGAATATGAAATTATGAAAGAATCAGAAGGAGACTGGCATAACACTCAGAAACCCTCTGAAGGCTTTGTGGAAGGACTTCGACAAGAGCTGCACAGAAAAAAAAAAATGCATGGATGAATTGATCTCCTAGATGAACTACTAATAGCAGTGATACCGGAAACTCATCTCAGGTTTTCCTCACTTGCTCCTTAGATCTGTTGCTATTAGAGACTTCAAAGTAAGTTATACACAAATTAGTTATGAGAGGCAGCTTGGAATAGAGGATAATGTGTTAAACAGTGTCAGAAAGAACTAAGTTTAAATCTTAACTCAGACATTTGCCAATTATATCACCCTGAGCAAGTAATTCTCCAAACCTCAGTATACTCATCTATAAATATGTGACAATAAAAGAATATATCCCACAGATCTATTCTTGGGGGAGAAAATAAGATCATATATGAAAAATGCATCGCAAACCTTGAATTGCTATACAAATATCAGTGATTCACCTAGATTTCTAATTGAACAATAGTCCCTTTTCTCCAGCTTTGTCAGTTACCTACAAACCCCTGTCATGGGCTAAACTGCATACCCTTGATGAAAGAACAAAGCAATCTTGATTCATGTGACGAATAAAACCCAGCTAAAACAATACTGCAACAACATAAAAACCATAGGACAAGGATAGTACCTCTTGCTTCTTTAGTGTTCCAACTGGAGATTTTCAAGCTTCAGACTTAGAACTTTGACAAAAGTTGATCCAAGGGGGTCGGAGCCAAGATGGCAGAGGGAAAGCAGTGACTTGCTTGAGCTATCCCCCAAACCCCTCTAAATACCTATAAAAATGGCTCTAAACAAATTCTAAAGCAGCAGAACCCACAAAAAGGCAAAGTGAAACAAATTTCCAGCCCAAGACAACCTGGATGGTTGATCAGAAAGGTATATTGCTCTGGACTGGGAGAGGAACACAGTTTGGCATGGGCACGCAGGCCTCAGCGAACCTGGAGCAGACCCCAGAGGACTGAATTGCAGGCATCTGTGGAAGTTTCCAGACTTCTTCACCATGAAGACCAAAGAAAACTTAGGTCATTGGGAAAAGTCTGTGTCTGCGGTGAGAGAGAAGAACAGAGTCCCAGCCCCATTCCCCCAGCTTGGCCCTGGGGTAGCAGCAGCTTCCTGAGCTTTTGGGCCAACAGATTGAGGGGGGATCGAGTGGCTGATCAGAAGGAGATTGCAGGGATCTCTCTGCTGCTGCAGGATTCTCTTGCTTTGCTTGTGCTTTGATCTGGGTCACAGATCTGGGTGGTTATCCTGCGGCAAAGAGGAGTGCTGGTGTGGTGGAGCTTGTAGTGGCTGTGGAGAGGAAATCCTCCTCACAGTTCCAAGACAGAAAAGAGTTTTTGTGGTCACTCACAGACCAGAGCACAGGCCAGGAAAGGAGTAAACACCTCGCCCCTTATCATACCACCTTGGAAGAACTGAAAATTTACAGGTCCCTAGAAGTATCTCTGAAAACAGCTGTACAAAATCCCTGAAGCTTGGGATAGTACATTATCCATACTGGAAACAGACCCCTACCTTAACAAAGAGTTTATAACTCAAGTAATTGGCCAGGATCTTGAGTAAGCAGTGCAAAAAAAAGTCAGACTTTATTATCTTACTTTGGTGACAAAGAAGATCAAAACACAAAACCAGAAGAAGACAACAAAGCCAAAGCTCCTACATCCAAAGCCCCCAAGAAAAATATGAATTGGTCCCAGGCCATGGAAGAGCCAAAAAAGGATTTTGAGAAGCAAGTAAGAAAAGTAGAGGAAAAACTGAGAGTGATACTAAAGGAGACCCAAAAAAATACTGAAGAAAATAGCACCTTAAAAAATAGTCTAACCCAAAAAGCAAAAGAGGTCCAAAAAGCCAATGAGGAGAAGAATGCCCTAAAAAGTAAAATTGGCCAAATGGAAAAGGAAGTCCAAAAGCTTACTAAAGAAAATGCTTCCTTAAACATTAGAATGAAGCAATTGGAAGCTAGAGACAACTTGAGAAATCAAGGCACGGTAAAACTAATCCAAAAGAATGAAAAAATAGAAGAGGACATGAAATATCTCATTAGAAAAACAAATGAGCTGGAAAATAGATCCAGGAGAGAGAACTTAAAAATTATTGAGCTATCTGAAAGCCATGATCAAAAAAGGAGTTTAGACATCAACTTTCAAGAAATTATCAAGGAAAACTACCCTGATATTTCAGAGCCACAGGGCAAAATAGAAATGAAAAAAATCCACTGATCATCTCCTGTAAGAGATCCCCAAAGGAAAACTCCTAGCAATATTGTAGTCAAATTCCAGAATTCCCAGGTCAAGGAGAAAATATTGCAGGCAGTCAGAAAGAAAAAAAAATCAAGTATTGTGGAAGCACAATCAGGATAACACAAAATTTAGCAGCTTCTACATTAAGGGACTGGAAGGTATAGAGTATGATATTCTGGAGGGCAAAGGAGATAGGACTACAACCAAGAATCACCTACCCAGCAAAACTGAGTATAATCCTTCAGGGTAAAAAATGGCCATTCAATGAAACAGGGGACTTTCAAGGATTCCTGAGGAAAAGATCAAAGCTGAATGTAAAATTTGACTTTCAAATACAAGACTCAAGTGAAACATGAAAGAGGTAAACAGGAAAGAGAAATCATAAGAGACTTATTAAGGTTGAACTGTTTACATTCCTGCATGGAAAGATGATATTTGTAACTCATGAGTACTTTGTCAGTATTAGGGTAGTGGGAGGGAAAAAATTATATGTATGTATAGGTAGATAGATAGAGGGCACAGGGTGAGTTGAAGATGAAGGGGTAATATCTGGAAAAATAATTGAGGGATGAGAGAGGATTATACTGGGAGAAGGAGAAAGGGAGAAGAAGAATGGGGTAAATTATCTCACATGAAACAGACAAGAAAAGGCTTTTACAGTGGAAGGGAAATGGAGGAAGGTGAGAGGGAATGAGTAAATCTTATTCTCATAGGATTTGGCTTAAGGAGAGAATAACATAGACAATAGGGTATGGAAATCTATCTTACCCTACAGGAAGATAAGGGGAGAAGGGGACAAGAGAGCAGAAGGGAGGGTAGATTGGAGGAGGGAATAATCAAAAGCAAACACTTCTGAGGAGGGACAGGGTCAAAAGAGAGAACAGAATGAATGGGGGGTAGGATAGGATGAAGGGAAATATAGTTAGTTTTCACAACATGACCACTATGAAAGTGTTTTGCATGACTACACATCTATAATCTGTATCAAGGTGCTTGCCTTTTCAATGAGGGTGGGTAGGGAGGGAGGAAGGGAGAAAATTTATAACCCAAAGCTTTAAAAACACATGTTAAAAATAAAAAGAAAAGAAAAGAAAAAGAAAAAAAGTTGATCCAAACTGAGGAACTGGCTATATGCTAGGGAACATCCAGAACTTGGAAGAGGAAAATGAATGGCTCCAAAATTGGGTGAAATCAATTTCCTGACCCACAAGAAGTATGATTAGTTCCATCACTTGGTTAATATGAAAGACAGAGAATTTTTAAAGGTTTTTTGAATGAACCAAAGTCTTTGAAATTTTTCACTAAGAATTCCTACAGTGCAAACAAAAGGTGGCATTTGTTTTAATCACTATGACCAGAAATTATGGCAAAACTGAGAATTGATGACTAGTTAATAACTTACAGAAGTGTGTAGAAGCAGAAGTACTATGTGGCATTATGATGAGAAGTGTACAGGGGAAGAGGCATCAAGAATATTTAGTATAGCAAAAGGAAAAGATGGGTATTATGAGAGCAAATAAAGATAATTATTTTGGTCAAGATGACTACTACACTATTTGGTGTTTAGGAATTTCCATATAAAGGAAGTACCTGGAAACTTTCCTACATGGTAAGATATTGGTATTATGATCAGTGTTAAGTATAGAATGATAGACGTTTTCAGGAATGCTTTAAATTAACAATTTTAAAGTAAACATTATTAACTAAAAAAGGTCAAAAAACATTAGCATCCCCATATGCAAATAGAAAGCAAGACAATTTCACATGAAACTGTGAAATCACTGTGTACAGTTTTCATTTCACCTCATATCAGTCCATTCAAGTCTTCCAAAGTTCTATTTCTAAATCTATCTTTTTTTAAAAATTGCTCATGAGGCAATAATATTGCAATATATTCATACACCATAATTTAATTAGTCATTCCCAAGTTCATGATCACTAACATTATTTCTAGTTCTTTGCTATTTTTTTAAATGCTGCTACACATATTCATTTATATATGGACTGTTTCTTTCTTTTAGGTGTATTTCTTGGGGATATATTCTTTTTAGTGATAGAATAGTCTCAAGGAGTATATATGATTTAGTGAATTTTGAGGTAAAATTCCAAATTACTTTCTGCAATTATTGGAATTTAATAATTCTAAAAGAAGTACTTCATTGTGCCTTGCTTTCCATTGCCCTGACCAGTCATCTTCTGGTTTTTGTCATCTTAATTAATCTGATGGTTGTGAGGTTAAAAAAAATGGTTACTAATGCATTGGAATTTTTCTATTCATAACTGCCTGTTTATATCCTCTTAGTATTTATCTATTGAGAAATGAAATGTCCTCTTATATAGTTGTATCAATTCCCTATTTATCTTGGATATAACATATTTAACTATGTTTATGATATTACTTTTTTAAATAAAAAAAGTTTTTGTAGTATATTATGTAAGGTTTGGGTCTAAACTTAATTATTCACATACAGCTTTCCATTTTCTTAGCAACATTTTCAAATAGTGAATAGTTTACCCACTATATGGATGCCAATGAATTCACTGAATACTATACTATTATATTCAATTGTTTTTAAATCTCAATGAGTTAATTTATTTCATTGATCAATTTTCCTATTTTTAATGAGTACCAAATTGTTCACTACTTTATAGTATAGTTTAAGATTGGGTACTATTAGGGGATCTTTCTTCCCACTATTTTTTCATTATTTACCTTGAGATTATTAAATATTTGCTCTGCCCTATGAATTTTATTATTTCTCTAGTTCCATTAAGTAATTCTTTGATAGTTTGAATAGTAAGTCAATGAATATATAAATTAATTTAGGTAGTATTGTCAGTTTTAATATATTTGTTGTTGATCTGTTTTTAGTCATGTCTAACACTTTGTTACTCCATTAGGGGTTTTCTTGGCAAAGATACTGCCATGGTTTGCCATTTCCTTCACCAGCTCATTTCACAGGTGAGGAAACTGAAGCAAACAGGGTTAAGTGACTTGCCCAGGGTCACACAGCTAGCATGCCTGAGGCCATATTTGAACTGAGAAAAAGGAGTCTTCCTGAATTCAGGCCCAGCACTCTATCCACTGTTTCACCTACCTACCCTGTTTTATTATATTATCAGAACCCAATGATAAACAAGTAATTCCTCTACAATTATTAAAATATTCCTTTATTTTCATAATGTTTTGCAGTTTCTTGTATATATTTTGGTAGGTGTACTCCAAATGATTCATACATTATAAAACTATTTTTATTAAAATTTCTTTTTTTTAATCTCTTCCTCCTGTGTTTTATAAGTAATACAGAGAAAGGTTGATGGTTATTATGAATTTACTTTATATTCTGCTACTTTGCTGAAGTTTTTAATTGTGTCTATTAAGTTTTAGGTGAATCCCTGGGGTTTAAGTTACATTCCTTTTAAGGTTATGGTCAAATCTCTATCCCATCATCCTGAGGCCATGTTTAATGACTTTATCAAGAAAATATCATGCTAGACTGCCCTTTCTTATGTTTGCCAGATTTTTAGACTGATAAATAGAGAAATGATAAAGATAGAATTTACCCAATTTTACCAAAACCATTAAAACAGTCCTTTATATCATTCTTATACATAAGAAAGAAATAGACATATTGTAAAAATGTATATAATAGTAAAATTTGATTTGGTAGATTAGGGAAGAATTGAATAGTAGTAGTTAAAATAATAATCTTTAATTGCCATGATGTCATTTTGGAAGAAGGTTTCTAATTGTGTGCTTATAGTATCTATGCTTCATTTTATACTTGTTATTAGGTTTAGCAATAGTCTTTATAAAGTCATAGATGTCATGTTATAAAAAGCTGTTATATCCAACATATTGGGTAATAGAATAGGGATCTAAAAAAATATCCTGGCACACAAACAGTAGACTGAATATAAGATGCATCTTAATACAGATACATTAAAATTTGCATTTATTTATATCACAGAAGTACCATGATCTGCATTGGTGAAGGGACCATTACCACTGACAAAATCACACATTCTGAAAGAATTAAAACAGTGGAGTATAGAACTCACTTCTATAACCATTCATGTTTAACCAAAAATGAATGAGTCAAGATAGACTCTTTCCAATTAGTTTTGGAATTTCCTGCATTCTTGTGATTCCTGATTGTGAACTATGTTGGAATATACTCCAAAGAACTAGTTAGAGTGAATATCTCATTTTAGTCTTCTTCAAAATAACATTCTTAAGCAAATGAAATATCCTTCAGAATCTCATTAAAATAAAAATGAAGAGCAGCACCAACACTCATCTGCATTCTTCCCCAGAAACCAAAGCAGGTATTTAAGATCCATATATGTATGTATAATTTAGGGTGGGGGTGGAGGTGATATATAGGGAGCAAAACAATGTGAAGTTTGATTGAAAAGGGTTCTTCATAGATATAACAAATGTCCATTTGACTTCTTAAGGATCTCTTTAAATTTTTTTTGTTTGGTTTTTTTTTGGTTTTACGTGATTGCTTTCACACCATTAGCAGTCAGTCTATTCGAATAAAAATAAAAAACAGCACTTAAAAATACTCTTTGGCACTTCAAAAGGCTGTATATTAGAGAGCTAATTGGTGCAGCTTTTACAACTTTCCCATTGATTTTTCCCCATTGATTTTTCCCCCTTCTTAGAGCTGCAGAGTCCCCTTCTCTTTTCATCCCGCTGCTACTTTTATGATTTCAGCTCCTCAGCTCACATGGAGAAGATTGCTGCTAGAAGAGGAAACAGGTAAAAACAACAGGCTACCTAAGAAATTTTGTTCTCCCATTGCCATGTCCTCATTTCAGAAAAGTTCAAAAGTCAGCTGCTACTTCTGCTATTGATTTGAGATGGGGAGAAAGCAATCTCCCTAATAGTTGGATGGTTTGAGGCTGGTTCCATTAAAAGATCTTCAAGTGCCTCTGTCTGGTAGCATGGAGTTTATGCATAGTATAGAAATAATTTCTTATGCAGTTGAAACATATTCAAACCCTAGCCTTAACCTATCAACATTTTTTTTATGCTCATTCCTTTCAATTCCACCAAATACTAAGGAATGAGTTTGGAATTACTGTCTTACCAACTCGACAATCATCGAAGGAAGCATCTATACTGGACTGAATTATGGAATGAAGTTAAGATGCCTGGAGTTGAGTCCCAACATCAATACTTATTAGTTGCACAATTTATAGCAAGTTACTTACTGTCCCTCTGATCCTCAGCTGCCTCATCTATAAAACGCAATGCCCATGTTCCCTACCTCACACTTTTGTTGCAAAAAGCAGTGGATTATAGAGCATTGCCTGCTACATCTGCAGTTAGGATCAAACAGTTCAAATCTTTCTCCTGATACTATCTATAGAATCGTGGTAGGCAAATCACTTAAATGCTCTGATCCTAAGGTTATGCATCTGAAAAATGGGGGTAATGATACCCCTTGCTAGCTCATGTGGTTGTTTGAAAAAAGTGACTTATAAATGATAAAGTGCTATATTATTTTTATACTCATAGGAGGAAATAAGCTATAGTAAATGACACATTGACTTTGGGACTAGAAGGACATAGGTTCAAATCTTGCCTCAGATTCTTGTTAGTTATATAGCTTTAGGCAAATCACTTAACCTTTCAGAGCCTCAGCTTCTTCATCTGTAAAATGAGCCTCATATTTATGTGAGAAGCAGTATGGTACAATAGAAGACAGTTCTGTGCCAGAAATTAGAGAACCTCAGCTCAAAATGCTCAATTTAACTTTTCTGCTTCAATTTATTCTTTATTAAATGAAGGTGTAGGACTAGATAAGTGGTTTTAAACTAAAATAGAAATGAACTCATGCCTCAACATATTGACTGAGAGAACTACAAATTAACATTATCTATGTTGTACAGCAATTCTCAATTACATTTTTATCTAATTCAGGACAGTTTGACACCTCTGGGCTAGATGACCTTTAAAATCCCACCTCACAAGAAAAGATAAATGATTTGTCAAAGACTCCAAAGGTAATAAATGAAGGAACCAAGATTTGAACTCAGGTTTTCTGATGCAAAATTCAACAGTCTCTTTCCTGCCTGGTTATATTTAAGGGAGGATGCAGGAACTGTTGTAAGCCTCCATGTGGAGGAAAGAACCAGCACCAGCAGCCTGTTCTCCCCACTAAGTCAACATGAAACCATGAACTATTGACTCTATCTCTGCTCTGTCTATTCTTTCCTGTATTGGGTGTTCCAAGAGGAACAAATGAAACTGCTACCTCATGCGCTTTGCAGGGTCAGGAAAGCAAGCCACCAAAAGTCTGGGAGGTGGAATTCATGCCAGATTTTTAAGAGAGTTGAGTCCAGTTAAGAGTAAAGTCCCACTTCTGGGTGCCAAGATGGTGAAGTAAGAAGTAAGTAGCTCTCACTGTCCTTTCTTATCCTTTGAAAGCCCAGAAAATATCACCCCAGGAAAAACCCTGGAACAACTGAGCCAGCAGAAAGACTGGGTGCAGCAGTCTTGAAGCACGTGAAGCTTGGGGGATAAACTGGGAAAGGACACTCTCACTCTGGGGGATGGGAAAGCAGTACAGGATGAGAAGCATTCCAGCAAGCCAGCAGCAAGCCTTACCTTAGCAAACCAAGAGGAACTTGGAAAACCACCACATGGATCAGCATTCTCCAGCAGCCACATCTCCTGGTGCTTCAGCAAAACTTGGGGCTAGCAGATGTCCTCCAGCAGTCCAACATTCAAGTGCTTTAAAGAAGCCAGGGTGAGCAGGCATTCTCCAGGGACCAAACTCCCCAGCTCCAGTGCTGCTGACCGCATTTCAGCCCCAGGTAATCTGCCAGACTTCTACAGCCTCCAGCTGCCATCACTTAATGCTGAGGCACACAAAGCCAGTGACCAGGTCCCAAACTCCCACCACAAGAAGCTTGGGTCAGTCCCCCCTGTGCTACAACAGGAGAACTCAGTGTTAAAAGCCAGGAAATAAGCAAACACCATAAGCAGAAAGCAGAAACAGACAATGACCATAGATTCTTCTTATGGGAACAGTGAAGATCAAGGCACAAATTCAGAAGAGGACAACATTGTCAATATACTCACATCCAAAACCTCAAAGGGGAATATGAACTAGTCTCAAGCCCAAAAAGCCTTCTTGGAAGAGCTTAAGAAGGATTTTAAAAGTCAAATAAGAGAGGTAGAAGAAAAATTGGGAAAGGAAATGAGAGGTATACAGGAGAGAGCCAATAGCTTAGAAAAAAGAAGGAAAAAATTGACCATAGAAAACAAGTCCTTAAAAAATACAAATGGGGAAAAAAGTACACTGAAGAAATCAACTCCTTAAAAAGTAGAATTGGCCAGATGAAAAAGGAAGCACAAAAACTCAATGAAGAGAAAAACTCCTTGAAAAGTAAAATGGGCCAAATGAAAAGGAGGTACAAAATCTAACAGAAGGAAACAATTCATTAAAAATGAGAATTGGGCAAGTGGAAGCTAATTACTCTATGAGATATCAAGAATCAGTTAAACAGAAACAAAAGAATGAAAAAAATAGAAGAAAATGTAAAATACCTCATTGATAAAACAACTGACCTGGAAAATAGATCTAGGAGAGACAATTTTAAAATTATAGGACTATCTGAAAGGCATGATAAAAAAAGAGGCTAGATATCATCTTTCAAGAAATTATCAAGGAAAACTGCCCTGATATTTTGGAACCAGAGGGCAAAATAGAAATCGAAAGAATCCACCGATCACCTTCTGAAAGAGACCCCCAAAGGGAAACTCCTAGGAATATTGTAGCCAAATTCCAGAGTTCCCAGGTCAAGGAGAAAATACTGCAAGCAGCCAGAAAGAAACAATTCCAGTATTGTGGAAAGACAATCAGGATAACACAAGATTTAGCAGCTTCTACATTAAGGGAGAAGAGGGCATGGATTATGATATTCTGGAGGGCAAAGGAGATAGGATTACAACCAAGAATCACCTACCCAGCAAAACTGAGTATAATCCTTCAGGGGAAAAATGGTCATTCAGTGAAATAGAGGACTTTCAAGCATTATTGATGAAAAGACCAGAACTGAATAGAAAATTTGACTTTCAAATACAAGACTCAAGCAAAACATGAAGAGGCAAACAGGAAAAAGAAATCATAAGGGACTTATTAAGGTTGAACTGTTTACATTCCTGCATAAAAAGATGATATTTGTAACTCATGAGACCTTTGTCAGTATTAGGGTAGTTGGAGGGAAAATTGTATGTATGTATGTATGTATGTATGTATGTATGTATGTATGTATGTATAGATAAATAGATAGAGGGCACAGGGTGAGTTGAAGATGAAGGGGTGATATCTGGAGAATAAAATTAAGGGATGAGAGAGGATAATACTGGGAGGAGAAAGGGAGAGGTAGAATTTGGTAAATTATTTCACATAAAACAGGCAAGAAAAGGCATTTACAGTGGAGAGGAAATGGGGGAAGGTGAGAGGGAATGAGTAAATCTTATTCTCATCAGATTTGGCTTAAGAAGGGAATAACATACATACTCATTTGGGTATGGAAATCTATCCTACCCTACAGGAAAATAGGGGGGGAAGGGGACAAGAGAGTAGGGAGATGATAGAGGGGAAGGCAGATTGGGGGGAGGGGGTAATCAGAAGCAAACACTTCTAAGGAGGGACACGGTCAAAAAAGATAATACAATAAATGGGGAGCAAGATAGGATTAAGGGAAATATACTTAGTTTTTCACAACATGACTACTGTGGAAGTGTTTTGCATGACTTCACATGTTTAACCTGTATTGAGTTTCTTGCCTTGTCAATAACGGTGGGTGGGGAGGGAAGAAAGGAGAAAATTTGGAACCCAAAGTTTTAAAAACAAATGTCAAAAAACATTGCTTTCACATGCAACTGGGAAATAAGATATACTGGAAATTGAGTATAGAAATCTATCCTGCCCTGCAGGAAAATTGAAGGGGAAGGGTATAAGAGAAGAGGAATGGGGAGAGATAGAAGAGAGGGCTGATTAAGGGAAGGAGTATTCAGAATGTATGCCATCTTGGGGTGGGGGGAGGGATGAGACAGGAAGAAAATTTGGAATTCAAAATCTTGTGGAAGTGAATGTTGAAAACTAAAAATAAATAAATTAATAACAAATATTTTATCTATCTATCTATCTATCTATCTATATGTATGTATATATATATATATGTATGTATGTGTATATATATATATATATGTCCTGGATCTATTTTCCAATGAGATATTTCACATTTTCTTCTATTTTTTTCATTCTTCTGGTTTTGCTTTATTGTTTCATGATTTCTCATAAAATCATTAGTTTCCATTTGCTCAATTCTAATTTTTAAGGAATTATTTTCTTCAGTGAGCTTTTATACCTCCCTTTCTATTAGGTCAATTTTAGTTTTTTAAGGAGATTTTTGTCTTCAGTGAATTTTTGTGTCTTTTTTTCCATTTGCCCAATTCTGTGTTCTTCTCCTCATTGGATTTTTGTATCTCTTTTACCATTTGGCCTCTTCTGTTTTTAAAGTGTTATTTTCTTCAGTATTTTTGTGTCTCTTTTGATCCATGTAATCTCCTTCTGACCAGTTGTTCAATCCCCTTACCATATGTGTGGCCCGGAGCTCTGGAAGCAGCTGATGCTACTGCTGATTCAGTGGCTCGCAAGGCCTGCTCTTGGTTTGCAGGGGTCTGTTCTACACTGGCATAGCCTGCACTAGACTGTGCTCCACTCTCACCCAGGTGTGACAGACCTTTCCTACAGATTTTCCTAGTTGTCTTTGACTGGAAAATCATTTCATCCCATTGTTTTGTGGATTTTGTCATTCCAGAATTTGTTTTAGGCCATTATTTAAAGGTATTCTGAAGGGTTTGGGAGAGATCTCAATCAAGTCTCTGCATTTTCTCCACCATCTTGGTTCTGCCTCCAATCATAGGCACTTTGGACAAAGTCTTTGATCAATATCAGTGCCTGAAAGCCAATGGATGAACTCCAGCAAGGCTGTAAAGGAAATACATTTAGACTGGCTAAGGAAATTTGGTTACACCCTGTTAGTTATATAGAAAATAACATGCCAGTTTACAATACAAAGATTCAAACAGAGAAATGAAGAGAAAGCCAAGCCTCTTAGGAGTCACTTGGGGGAAGGTGGGTGGAGTGAGGTTATAGGGATAGGAGAAGAACCTCAGCCTTTGCCTGGATCTCAGTCTTAGTTTTGTGTGGAAGATCTAGTGAGCTTAAGGGGTTACAGAGGATTTGAAATTTTACATTATCATCCTAGCAATATCTCCAGGACACTGACAGGATGTAAATATAGACTAATACTTTTAAGACCTATGTTGCAGGGTTTGTGAGAAGAAATTGAGTGCAAATACTAAAGCACTTGATAAATATAACATTACTTTATTGCTATAGGAACATCTGACAGAAGTGGGGGAAAATGTGGCAACTCATTTCAGTGTAGAGAACCTAAATTTGGTTGAACATATGATAGTTATACATTGGAGTAAGTTCAACTTCTTTATATAGATTTCTAGGTCATTCACAAAAATTTAAGAAAAATCACCATAGGTAGGATCAAATTACACTGAGATCTCCACTTTAAAAGTCTTAAGAAATTACTATATGTAGAACTGTTACTTCAATGTATTCCAAAAATGTTTGTGGAGAACAACTAGAGAAACTTCTGACTATTCAGAAGAAAATTACCTAACAATTTTGATCTTTGGTGTTATCAGTAGGAAATGGATACAAATCAATGAAATCAATTCATGAAATGGAATAATATAAGAAGTAATTAAGATAAATTCAGAGACGGGAAATTAGTTTCTGTAGTGGCTAAGATTGGGTATTATTGGCATTGGTAAATTTCTATGTATTTTAAATTAATTATTCCTTTAACTAGTTGCTATGGTCAGTGCTGTAGCTAGGTGCCAAGTTAAGTGAATATGAAAATGTTTCACCCAATAAATTCTGTTGTCTGGAACAAAGCCCAGTCATCCCACTGTAGTTGCATTTCAACTACTCACAAAATAGAGAAATAGTATACCAAGAAAACTGAAGGCAGAGAAGTGCCTAAAAACTGAATAACAAAAGAGTTGTCACAGGAATAATGAAAAAAATGAGATGGGATGGTTTAAACAACCCAGAATAGACTTATATGGCCAGAGAATAATCATTAGTCAAAACTGAAATGAAATACATTTTTGATAATGAGCTATCATTTTTCTCTCTCTGCTTTTACTTTGCTTAATTGGATTATGTAAAACAAATTAACTAGCTTATGATCATTTTAGTCATTCACAGGTGTAGTATTTTCTCTATAGTTTCTTATCTTTCTAATCCTGACTAATTACCTGTGCCTGCTATGCTAACCAAAGATACCAGACCCCCAATTATCCAGACCCTTGAATACAAGAAACAATAAAGCCACAACAATATCATCAACACAATTAGGAAAATATTATGAGAATAATTTTTGAAATGTTGGACTTTGAGCCATTAACTTTCAACCAGAGAAATCTGGAGGACTTCTAGAAAAAAAATTTTCACATACAAGGTTCCAGTCAAGGTTCCAGATCTAATAAGAAAGATATGAGAGATAATATAATGCAACAGCCAAACAAAGAAAAAGATTAACAACCCACTGTCATCAAGCATCAAAGAAGTACTCTTGCGATGTATGTGTATGCGTGAGTGTGTGTGTGTTGTGTGTGTGTGTGTGTGTGTGTTTTGATAGAACAATAAGAGTTGGGAGGAATAAAAGAGTAAATGTGGAGAAAGGTTGAACAATTTAATATCATTCATAATTGTGGAATGTCATGATGAAATTATACAAACATGGAGGTGCCGGGTAAGCAGGTGAGGAGAACAGAGATCTCAAGAACATCACCTTTTTCTGAGTCAGCTAACAGATATTTAGAGGGAAAACATGCATAGAGACATAACATACCATGTAGAGTAAAGAATATAAAGGCAATATCCATAATGGTTAGAGTGTTGGTATTGGAATTAGGAAAATTTGAGTTCAAATACTTCCTGCGATACACAGTAGCTATGGAATTTAGGTCAAATTACATCTTTTCAGAGGCCTTAGCAAATATGCATTTCTTTCAAATATACAACAAAATTACCAAGTAAATTTCTTTTTTTCCTTTCTTTGTCTCCTCCCCACCCTAGGGATGGGTTAGACCATTAGACATATATATATATATATATATGTGTGTAAATATGTATGTATGTGTATGCATGTATGTATGTATATGTATGTGTATGTATATGAGTATGTGTATGCATGTAAAATTGATCAATATGTACTTTTATTTATCAGTTCTTTCTCTGGATGCAGATAGTAGCTTCTTCATACATCCTCTATAGTTGATTTGAGTATTTCTAATAGTCAAAATAACTTACTCTCTCAAAGTCATTCTTAAAGCAATATTGCTGTTACTGTGTACAATGTTCTCTTGGTTCTGCTCATTTCAGTCTTCATTACTTCTTGTAAGTCTTTCCATTTTTCTTCTGAAATCACTGAGCTCATAGTTTGTTACAGCACAGTAGTATTCCATCATAATCATATACGACAACTTGTTCAGCCATTCCCCAATTGATGGCCATCCTTGCAATTTCCAGGTCTTTGACACCATGAAGGGAGCTGCTGTAAACATTTTAGAACATATAGTTTCTTTTCCCTTTTCCTTAATCATCTTTGGAAATAGACCAAGCAGTTTTTCATATAACCTCTCTAATAATTGTCATTTGTCATTTTTCAACTTTCTTTTTAACTTTGCCAATCTAATGGGTATTTTGTAAAACTTCCAAGTTGCTTTAATCATAAATTCTCTAATAATTAGTGTTTTGGAACGTACATAAATGTATAGATACATGGATGATAGACAGATAGATAGATAGGTAGATAGATAGATAGATATGCTGGATGATGACTGATGGTTAGAACAGATGTTTGATGCAAGATTATGAGAAGAACCAAGAAACAAAGAATTGACATTAAAAATTCAAGTTCCATTTCCTCTTTAACACCGCAGCTGGGGTTTTCCCTAACCCGACTTTTTCCTGCAATAGAAGACTTAGCTAGACAATACTATGTGTACTCTTATTACTCTAGGGATAATCCTGAGTGGGTAGATTTCTAGTATTTTCACTCACAAACTTTCCCCATTATTAATCAACCCCTTGAATTAATTAACTTTTTTGAAAAAAAAAACACATTTACTGAGATTTGGAAAGAACACCTAGTTTAAAAAAAAAACAACTCTTCCTCAAAAAGCACTCATTTGATCTGTCCATTCCCAGTAGCTATTGTCCTATATCTCTACTTTTTTTTTTTATCTAAACTCCTTGAAGAAGACATCTACAATAGATTCTTCCACTGCCTTTCTCCTGGAACTCTTCTTACCTCTCTCTATTCTGGTTTTTATCTTCATCATTCAACAGAAACTGACCTCTCCAAAGTTATCAGTGTTCTCTGAACTGCCAAATCTAATGGCCTTTTCTCAACCCTCATCTTTCTTGACATGTCTATAAAGAGTTTTTGACTGGGTTTCTTTTCAGTCTCTTCTTATCTCTCTGCATTCTGGTTTCCATCTTCAGAAGACCATCCTCTAAGTAAAGGCTTTTAGCCTGGGTACTGGGTAAGGTCCTTCAGCTGTATATATACCAGAGAAAAGGAACAGAAAGGACACAACAGCTTTGGATCTCTGACCCTTAAGCAGGGTCATAAATCTGCTGTGGACTGTAATTGTGGCTTATTGCTTTGTACCAGAGTAGGATGGATGAGGGGGTGTCACAGATCCAATATATCCTAAGAACTGAGGAAAAATCCCAGTTCATAAAAGGGAAGGAGGTCTAAAACTAAAGGTAACCCATTTTTTTTCCTTAGAGTTTCAGCTATAGAGGCCTCTTAGGTACAGAAACCATCATAAAGATATACAATGCTGGGAAGATTCTAGGAAGAATTCTGACCAAAGTAGGTCAGAAAATTTCAAGCTCTCAAAATTTTCCTCCACAAAAAAGATAAAATAGCACCTCTGGGTGAACATAGAGCCATGAAAACAAATAAGAGTAGGGAAAAAAAAGGGGTCCTTCTGAGACAGTTGGAGAAGATCTAAAGAAAAATCCTGCATAAGATTTCCTCTTGTGAAAAGCAAACACCTCCAGGCTAGGGTCCACTTTAACAACAAGCAGCAAGCCCTGGGGTTAGCTGGTTTGGGAGGCTTCCTCAGCCCCAGTCACAGGAACTTTTATCCCCGTACAATGAGAGGAGTTGGGCATCTGATGTGGAGAAGATCAAGGGAATGTCTTCTGACAAGGAAAATGCCAGACTCAGCTGTGCTGCGGAGAGCAGCCCAGGTAAGAAGGAACCAGCAAAAGCAGTGGGGTGGGGATGCCTTTGCTGTGAGCACTTTACAGGTGACTGGAGGTGTTAGTTTGAGTTCAAGGTCAGAATAGTGAATTGAAGAGGATTAGAGGCAACATCCACCATACCCCAGGCCTAGAGGTGATTATAAAAACTAAATTATTGCCAACAAAAAAAAGCACAGGCAAAGGAGAAAGAATCCAACCATAGAGAGCTATTATGAGAATGAGAAGATTGGGGTTCATTTTCAGAGAAGGATACTGAATCAAAGAAACCCTCTTCTACCCCAAAATGTAATGTCAAATTGTCACCTGCCCAAAAACTCATTGAAAAACTTTAAAAAGACTTCAAAAATAAAATGAGACTGAGGAAAATCTAAAGAGAAAAATAAGAATAAACAAGAAAAACAAGAAGATTATGAAAAGAAAGTCAACCAATTAAAAAAGGAGAGCCAGATTTTTTTTTTGCTTTTTGACTAAGCAATGGGGTTAAGTAACTTGCCCCATGTCACACAGCTAGTAAGTGTCGTGTCTGAGACAGAATTTGAACTCAGGTACTCCTGACTACAAAGCTGGAGCTCTATTCGCTGCACCACCTAGCTCCTAGCTACCCCTGAGACTGAGAATCTTAAGGACAAAAATGACTCCTTGAAAATCAGAATTGTATATATGTGTACACACACACACACACACACACACACATACATACATATATATACACATATATACATACATATATAATAAAAAAAGAAAAGAATGTGAAACACCTCATAAGAAAAACAGCAGATCTAGAGAACAGATCAAAAAGAGAAAACAAGAATAATTGGACTACATGAAAGTTCTGATCAGAAAAAGAATCTTGATATAATAACACAAGAAATACTTTAAGAAAACTGTGCTGAAGTGTTAGAACAACAGGGGAAAGTAGAAATAGAAAAAAAAATCCATTGATCACCACCTGAAAGAGATACTATGAGAAAAATTCACAGGAATATTATAGTCAAATTTTGAAACCCCCAGATCAAGGACAAAATATTACGAGCAACAAGAAAAAAAAACAATTTACATATGGTGGTACCACAATTAGAATCACACAAGATCTAGCAATGGCAACACTAAAAGATCACAGGTCTTGGAACACTGTATATCAAAGAGCAAAAGAACTGGGCTTCCAGCCCAACAAAGCTAAGCATAATTCTGAATGAAAAAAATGGACATTTGATCAATTGTTAGTCTTTCAGGTCTTGTTAAAAACAAAACAAAACAAAAATAAATGAAAATAAAAACAAAAAACAAACCCTGAACTCAGTAGAAGATTTAACATACAAGAGCCAAGAGAAACAAAAGGTACATACCCAAAACCAATTACAAGTGACTAAATAAGGATAGAATGTTTACCTTTTAAATATGAAAAAGGTAAAACCTAAGCCTAAGCTTGTTACTAGTAATTAGGTAACTTATAAGGAAGATTGGGGTAGACCTGAGTATGATAGGACTTCAAAACGTAAAATCATTCAACTACAGCTAAAAGAGTAATTATCTTTTACAAATGAGGTACAAGAGGAAGAACCAATACAGAGGAATTAGATGGTGGAATGGGTCTGTTAGTTCTGGAAACCTACTCTTATCAGGAATGGGTTTAACAGGAAGAAACATATATACATTTAGAAGAGCATAAAAGTATTCTAAATTCAGAAAAAAATAGAACTCTAAGGAGACAGAGAAGGGGGAGAGGATAAAGGAGGGATCTTTAGAGGGGAGGGTGTGGGAATTAGGGTTAAAAGGGATATAAGAGGGGGTTTAGATTTAGAGGAATGGGATGATAAGGAAGGGATTGCTGGAGTTGGGATAGGTAAAGTAATAGAAGGGTAAGGTAGCAGGTAGAAGTAAAATAGAGGAGTTAGGAGGGATAGGAAAAATAAAGAGATATGCACAAACACAAAAACAAAGATTAGGAGTAGAATCTGTTAGAGAAAGTATATATATATATATATATATATATATATGTGTGTGTTTGTGTGTATGTATGTATTTATATATGTATGTGTGTGTATATATATGTGTGCATATTTATTTTTATATATATACATATATATATATATATCTCAATACTTATAGATAAATATATCCAATGCTCAACTGTAGCCTTGGGATGGTGAGTAGGGGGGAGAGAGGGTGAAAAAAGAACAAAGTAAACAGTGTACAGCAGAGAACAAAAGAAAGTTTACAAGGAAGCAAAGAAAGATGGGCAGCTTTCAACATAATGAACAGTATTTAATATATATACTTTCTTGAAATGAAAAGTTATCGCTATATAATTTGAATCCTCTCCTATGTTGTGCTGTGCACATAACTTTTTTTGTTTTTTCTTATTTTGTATTTGTTTACATTTATTTTTCTTTTCTTATTATGTGTTTAAGTTTTAGCATTTGTCTAAAAGAAAAATATACAATGCTGATGGGAAGGATGGATACTCAAAAAGATAAAGTTTAGGAATGAAGATTAGTGATTTGATGATTATGATGATCAATCCAAACCATCAACCAGTTCAAGTATAGATATTAAGTTGCAACAAGACAATAATCCTAATTTTGCAAATATATTGTAAACCATATGATATAGATCATAATTGTATATGATTGCTCATGTTGGTATATTTTGAAGTATGTGTTAATTATAACTAGTGCCTCAAATGTATATTAGAGGGAGGCAGAGCCAAGATGGCAGAGGGAAAGCAGTGACTTGCTTGAGCTCTCCCCCAAACCCCTCCAAATACCTATAAAAATGGCCCTAAACAAATTCTAAAGCAGCAGAACCCACAAAAAGACAGAGTGAAGGGGCAGCTAGGTGGCGCAGTGGATAGAGCACCAGCCCTGAAGTCAGGAGGACCTGAGTTCAAACGGCCTCAGACTAAACACTTGACACGTACTAGCTATGTGACCTTGGGCAAGTCACTTAACCCCTATTGCCTCACCAAAAAAACAAAAAGAAAGAAACAAAAAAAAAGACAGAGTGAAACAAATTTCTAGTCAAAGACAGCCTGGATGGTTGATCGGAAAGGTTTATTGTGCGGGGTGGGGAGAGAAGCACAGTGTGGTGTCACAGTGAGCCTGGAGCAGGCCTTGGAGGACTGAATCACTGGCAGCTGTGGCGGTTTCCAGATTTCTCAACCCACGAAGCCAGACAACTTAGAAGATCAGTGGGAAAAGTCTGTGACTGTGATGAGAAAGAGAAGCTAGGTTTCAACCAGGTTGCAGCTGTCTCCTGAGCTTCCAGCCCACAGACTGAGGGGGAATCGAGTGGCTGATCAGAGGGGGATTGCAGGGATCTCTTTGCCCATGCTGAGGCAGGAATCTCTTGCTTTGCCCATGCTTGGATCTGGGTCACAGTTCTGAAGGGCGGTCCTGGGGCAAGGAAGAATGCTGGCATGGTGGAGCTTATTGTGGCGGTGGAGAGGAAACACCTCACCCCTTATCATACCACCTTGGAAGAACTGAAACTTACAGGTCCCTAGAAGTAGCTCTGAAAATGGCTGTACAAACCCATGAAGTTTGGGACAGTACATTCTCCACATTGGAAGCAGACTCTTACCTTAACTAAGAGTTTAAAACTCAAGTAATTGGTTGGGATCATGAGTAAGCAGTGCAAAAAGAGTCAGACTATATTATCTTACTTTGGTGACAAAGAAGATCAAAACATACAACCAGAAGAAGACAACAAAGCCAAAGCTCCTACCTCCAAAGCCTCCAAGAAAAATATGAATTGCTCCCAGGCCATGGAAGAGCTCAAAAGGGATTTTGAGAAGCAAGTAAGAGAAGTAGAGGAAAAACTGGGAAGAGAAATGAGAGTGATGCAAGAAAATCATGAAAAAGAAGTCAACAGCTTGCTAAAGGAGACCCAAAACATTACTGAAGAAAATAACACCTTAAAAAATAGCCTAACCCAAATGGCAAAACAGGTCCAAAAAGCCAATGAGGAGAAGAATGCCCTAAAAAGCAAAATTGGCCAAATGGAAAAGGAAGTCCAAAAGATTCCTGAAGAAAACACTTCCTCGAAAATTAGAATAGAGCAATTGGAAGCTAGTGACTTCATGAGAAATTAAGACACTGTAAAACAAATCCAAAAGAATGAAAAATTAGAAAACAATGTGAAAAATCTCATTGGAAAAACAACTGACCTAGAAAATAGATCCAGGAGAGACAATTTTAAAATTATTGGACTATCTGAAAGCCATGATCAAAAAAAGAGCCTAGATATCATCTTTCAAGAAATTATCAAGGAAAACTGTCTTGATATTTTAGAACCATAAGGCAAAGTAGAAATTGAAAGAATCCACTGATCTCCTCCTGAAAGAGATCCCCAAAAGGAAATTCCTAGGAATATTGTAGCCAAATTCCAGAGTTCCCAGGTCAAGGAGAAAATACTTGCTTACAAGCAGCCAGAAAGAAACAATTCAAACATTGTGGAAACACAATCAGGATAACACAAGATTTAGCAGCTTCTACATTAAGGGACAGGAGGGCATGGAATATAATATTCCGGAGGGCAAAGGAGATAGGATTACAACCAAGAATCACCTACCCAGCAAAACTGAGTATAATCCTTCAGGGGAAAAAAATGGTCATTCAAGGGGCAACTAGGTGGCACAGCGGATAGAATACCGGCCCTGAAGTCAGGAGGACCTGAGTTCAAATCCAGCCTCAGACTAAACACTTGACACTTCCTAGCTGTGTGACCCTGGGCAAATCACTTAACCCCAATCACCTAAAAAAAAAAAGATCATTCAGCGAAATAGAGGACTTTCAAGTATTCTTGATGAAAAGACCAGAGCTTAATAGAAAATTTGACTTTCAAATACAAGACTCAAGTGGAACATGAAGAGGTAAACAGGAAAGAGAAATCATAAGAGACTTATTAAGGTTGAACTGTTTACATTCTTGCATGGAAAGATGATATTTGTAACTCATGAGACCTTTGTCAGCATTAGGGTAGTTAGAGGTAAAGAATTATATGTATATATAGATAGATAGTAGACATAGATAGAGGGCACAGGGTGAGTTAAAGATAAAGGGGTTATATCTGGAGAATAAAATTAAGGGGTAAGAGAGGATTATACTAGGAGAAGGAAAAAGGGAGAGGTAGAATGGCATAAATTATCTCACCAAAAAACAGAAAAGAAAAGGCTCTTCCAGTGGAGGCGAAACAGGGGAAGGTGAGAGAGAATGAGTGAATCTTATTCTCATAGAATTTGACTTAAGGAGGGAATAACATGCACCCTCAATTGGGTATGGAAATCTCTCTTACCCTACAGGAAAATAAGGGGAAAAGGGGACAAGTGAGTAAGTGGATGATAGAGAGGAGGGCAGATTGGGGGAGGGGCTCATTGGAGGCAAGTACTTCTGAGGAGGGACAGGGTCAAAAGAAAGAATAGATTAAATGGGGAGGCAGGATTGCATTAAGTGAAATAGAGTTCATTTTTCACAGCATGTCTACTATGGAAGTGTTTTGCATAACTGCACATGTATAACCTATGCTGAGTTGCTTGCCTTTTCAATGAGGGTGGGTGGGGAGGGAGGAAGAGAGAAAATTTGGAACCCAAAGCTTTAAAAACACATGTTTAAAAAAATGTTTTCACATGCACCTGGAAAATAAGAAATACAGGAAATACAGTACAGAAATCTATCCTGCCATACAGGAAAATTGAAGGGGAAGGGGATAAGAGAAGGGGGGGATAGATAGAAGGGAAGGCAGACTAGGGGAAGGGCTATTCAGAATGCATGCCATCTTGGGGTGGGGGAGGGGAGAGATGGGGTGAAAATAAATGCTCACTGAAAAAATGCATATTAGAGTAGCTATATCACATAGATATGAATAGTTTGGTACTTATTTATGTATGTATATGTCTATATATGATATTGCTATACAGAACTAATTATATTTATATTATTAGCACTACTTTTTGCATTCATAATAGTTTTCTTGTGAACTATGGATATACATATGCTAATGTATACATAATATTTCCTGCATATAATATAGACATTTAATCACTGAAGTAACCTGCCAACTGATAATTGAATTGCTCTGTACTTATCATTTATTATATTAATACATATTTGTATAAATGGGATTGTGGACTGATTAACTGAAATGTTAGGGAAAGCATTCCTGTTATTCTAAGTGATGATGTTATAGTAGTTATAATATACATTTACTGATGTTATATGTTTTCCAAATGATTTAGAAGGAATTACAAAATTTTAGCCTTGGAGATGCATGTATCACTGGGTTACTGAAACCCAACAACACAGCAATTTTTAGGACCTTCTCCTAAGTATAGACTTATGAGAACCTTCTCTATCTCCTAGCTCGTATTGGGACTAGACAGTTTGAAGTTATTCAGGAGAGTTTAGTTTTTTAGAGAGTTCCAGTGGCTTGGAGAAAAGGATTTCTGATCAAGTTTTGGAGTTCTAGAGAAGAGAGATGGGAGTGAAATGAAGCTAGTGGCAGAAGAGGTGAATGATCATGCCGACTGGAGAGGAGAATTGAAAACATATTAGACTCAAGCTAAGCCCAAGCAAAATAGCAGTTGTGAAAGTCCCATAAACAGCTTCTTTCTTCCCCCTGCTTTTTCCCTCAGTTTAAATCATCATCTCTACCTTTAGAACCTCCCTTTCCTGCTCTCTCCCCAGTCTGGCTGAGAGAGTGTTTTAATATCCATTTTTATTTTTATGTTGATTGATTTCGCTAAGATAAATATCATTAACAGCAATTTTCTTCTAGTTTATATGTTTATGATTTGAGATTGAGAGAGACCTCATAAGAGAACACGTATTTTCCAATTTCATTTGAGTATGACTTAGCTGATTAAAGCTAAAGAAAGATTTTGCAGTTCTGATAATTCACTGAAGTGACCACAGAGCATACCAATCAGGTTGTCTTTGAACCTGCAGAAAGAATTTTTAAGTAAAATCATAGGAGAAATAGTTGTAGTGCTGATTGTTTCAATTACTATATCATAAGTCCACAGTTTAGTTAAATAGATAGACAGATAGGTAGACAGATACAGACAAATAGATATTCTGGTATGTAGGATAAACATCTATCTTCTGATTTGATTGAAACAGGAAACTCCTGGATGAGGAAACCCCTCTGCCAATGTCAGTCAGCATCTTTTTGTTTTCTTTTTTGCAACTTAAAGCCTTATAAAGTTTCTAAGAGGTTAAGTAACTTGCCCACAGAACCAGTATGTGTTAGGGGTAGGACTTGAAAACAATTCTTCTTGATTCTGAGGCTGGATTTCTATCTACTACACTGTTTTCTTTGTGTGTTCGTGGGTGTTTGTATGCATACACACACAAACACACACACACATACACATCTACAGACACACATTTATATATACATATATATAAATGTAATATATACATATATATGAAATTCACCTTTAAATGTTTACATATATGTGTATTTCATTGTGTGCAAATATGTGTGTGTCATACATGGGTACATGAAAGCTTATAAATACATAGTAACATAGCATTCCATATATGTGTGCATATATATATGTATATCTTACAAACACACATAATACTATACATGAACATATGAATTTTTTAAAATATATAGTACTATGTAAATGGGAGATGTTATTATTGTTATTTATAGGATTATGGTGATTAAATTTTATTACATATGAAAAGTACTTTGTAACCCTGAAACATTATATAATCAACACTAGTATATAATGGTATCATCAGTATTATTATCATCACCATCATCATTACTAGCAGCAATAGCACTGGTAAGCTGGGGAGGTTTTATTCCT
This sequence comes from Vombatus ursinus, assembly GCF_900497805.2. Classification (NCBI taxonomy): domain Eukaryota; kingdom Metazoa; phylum Chordata; class Mammalia; order Diprotodontia; family Vombatidae; genus Vombatus; species Vombatus ursinus. Next base: position 3,042,676 of record NW_020949351.1, on the reverse strand, counting down.
TAGTATTGATAGTCTAACATTTGCTTAGTTGATACATTTTCTTATTTGGATTAATAAAAACACAGACTTAAAAAGCCCCTAAAGGAAATTTTCAGTCTGCTCACTACCATAAGAGTCTTTAATTTAGAATTAAAGCATTTGGGGCTTTTTGTATGTTGTTGGTTTTATAGTGAGACATAAAGGACTCATTTTGTGGGGGCATTTTTTTTCATCTGTGTTATGGTATTTTAAAACTTAGCCATCTTCCTGTTTTAAATTGTTCAATATTTTTTTTTTGGTTTCCTGGCCAACAGAGTGATTTTCACATTAAGGTATATAGTGACACATCTTTCCTTTAGGAAGTGCTCTGGTCTTTCTTTAAACTACAACCATTGGATTTTTACTAAATAAACCCTACAGTCATTAAAAGTGATACTTATTTCTTTCTATCATAATTAAATGAAGTTGAAATCTAACTCTACCTTAAAATCTTCTTAAAATCCTTTTCGAAAAGGAAAACCTCAAAGCTAACCAATGTATAACTATTAATATGGAGTTAAAATAACAAGTACTTACATAGAAATCAGTGGACTGACTCATAGAATAATTGTAGCCATACAATGCTAGTATTTGAAGGGAATTTAGACTTCAAATAATCAATGAATTAGCAAGTTATTTATTAAATAGCTACTATATGTTAGGTACTGTATCAGGTTCAGGGGACACAAATGCAATGAATGATGCAATCCCAACTCATACAGAGATTACATTGTGCAGAAATCAATGACCATAGAGGTCATCATTGGCCCAAGATCACATAACTAGTTAGAGATTGAGCTAGAACTAGAACTCAGGTCTGCTAACTACAAGGTCATTACTCTTTTCACTACACTGCCTTGTCTCTAATTCCACCTTGCTGCTCAGTAGACTCAGCCTTGCTTTCCTTTTGTTGTTGTTCAGTCACATCTGGTTCTTTATGATGCTATTTGGGTTTTGTTGGAAAAATACTGGAGTGGTTGGCCATTTCCTTCTCATTTTATAGATGAAGAAACTGAGGCAAACGGGGTTAAGTGACTTGCTCAGGGTCACACAGCTAGTATGTCTAAGGCCAAATTTGAGCTCAAGTCTTCCTGACTCTACACCTGGGACTCCATCCACTACACCACCTAGCTGCCCAAGCTTTTCCTTAGCAGTAGTCAAACTTTAGTTTCACTTTACCATAAGTCTTCCTTCAAAATGTCTGGTTTTCATCACCATCAGCTCAAATCATTAAAGCAGCCAATAGGTCCCCAATCATGGACTCTGCTACAGAGATCACCACAGTTCTTACCTAAGTAATCATGGGATATAAATACACATTACCATGATAAAAGCCACTATCTTTATTCCAACAAACATTTACCTATAATGACAAAGACTAGAGATGCTAATGAAACAAAGACGAAATTAAAAAAACATCAATTTCCTCAAAAAAATTTGAATATTATATGACAATTGCTGTGTTCACAAATATCTCTATAATCTCAGCTACAGCATTTTCCACAGAGCCTTCAGATAATTTTACTGTGCCACCAGGAGGCAATATAAGACCTAATATCATAAAAACAAAGAAGTCCGTCACCCTCAATTAAGCATATTGTAGGTGCTTAAATATTTTTAATTCAATTTATTTGTTGAATTATAGTTACTTGCATATAGATATAGACAAATTTATGTATTTATATCTATATAGATATAGATCATATCTTCCCTCTAGACTGTAAGGCCCATGAAGACAAAGGAAGTGGGAAGTGTTTTATACCAACTTTACCCTCTCCATGACCATCCTTTATAGTTTATAATTCACACATAGTAGACAACAAATTTTTGTTTAATTAACTTGAAATTTACAAAGTGCTGTAAGAAATTAAAGGATGGAGAGATTCAACTTATTTGGAGTATCAAAAAAAAAAAACCTTCATAAAGGAGATATAATTGAGTTGGTTGTTGGAGGATGGGAGAGATTCCAGAAAGACAAGACAGAAGTAGAAAACACTTCATCCAGGAATGGGGGATAGTGTGAGGCAAAACAAGGAGATGATATACAGCAATATTTTTTTTTAAAAATTAAATAAAAAATGTGAGATGGACAATCATGAAAAAGACTATGGAGGGCCTTGAGTGTCAGGTTGAAGAATTTGCACTCCTTTCTGTAGGTAAAAGTCCCAACACCATTTTTCTTTATAATTTTCAATGCTTACAACTCTATATTTACATGTTATGGCCCTCACTGCTTTCTTTATTGTCTACCTTGCCTTGCCTCTCAATCCACCAAGAATATTTAGAGAGTAAAAGTGTTCTTGTGCTTTTGTTTTAAATAAATTACAAACATGTATGCAATTATTAATCTATTAACATACCCTTCATGAAAATGGCTAACAAATGACTGTGTGACAGTCATGGGAATCAATGTTCTAATGCAAAATATTCAAATTTAGTAATAAATGAAATGTTTGAAAGAAAACTTGCTATACTATATTTATCCAATTAGTCTAAATGTTTTTTTTAATGGATTGGGTCAATACTACAGAGCTGACTGACCAATTCCGAAATATTAATGAAGAGCAATGGTATTTGGCAAAAACTTTAACACCGTGAAGTAGTATTAGCTTGGAATATCTCTCAGAGGTATAACAAAAAGGATATTGTTCACACTGGAATAGGGAATGGGTTGGACCTGTGATTGTGCCAGAAGAGCGAAACTGAAGCTCAGAAAAGTGACTCTATCAAACAGATTTCTGCCTTCTCTCCTACTTATATTCTTAGAAAGTTAAGAAAAGCATTGGACAGTTAAATGATTTTCCCTGGTTCACATAGTCAGTTTATTTCAGAGGTAACACCTGAACCCTGGTATTCTAGGGTTTGAGGCTGGCTAGCTAGCCACTTCATCACCCTGTCTCTTTGGGGCAGACCTGCACTACCTAATCTTAGGTGGAACAATTTAATCTCTGTCTGCTTTCAAAAGTAAGAAAGGTCATCAATAAAACTTTCCTCATATTTTGGAAGGTTATACCTTCCCAAATATTTCTCCCAAACATGGCATTTTAAGCTCTTAATAACATGGCCCTTTGGATCTTTTTAGACTTCCTACACATTCCTTTCCTACACATACTCTATGGTTCAGCTATACTGGCCTGTTTGCTGTTTCTCACACATCATATGATGTTCCATCTTCCCTCTCAGCCTTTGAATGGCTGATCATCATGTCTAGAACGCTGTCTCCTTACCAGTACTCCTTAGAATTTGTGGCTTCTTCAAGGCTCAGCTCAAATAGTACATTCTGCAAAAGGCCTTTCTCAGCACCCTCCCTTCCCCTGCAGCTAGTGTCATCTCCTCTGTTTACCTTTCATCTATGCTGAAAGTATCATTTATGCACATATTCTTTCCACCTTTAGAATGTAAGCTCCTGAAAGACAGGAACTATTTTTTTTTACTTTTTCTTTATATCTCACAATCTCTGACTTATAACTCTTAATAAAAACTTGTGAAGTGCTTAATAGATATCAAAAGTCACATATAAAGGGATAAGAATTTATTTGTACTCCAAAAGTTGAAAAAAATCATTAGTTAAGATTTCATTCATAACTTTAGCATTTAACATCAATCAAAGAGCATCAAAGTGGGACAAAATTCAATTGTGTATTACATGTGGGGGAAAAGATGTCTAAGCAAATTAGTCATGTAAGCAAATGTTAGGAGAGATGTTTCTCCAGTAAGAGTACAAATGGTTGCATGAAAGCAATTGTTGAAAATAATTGATGTGCTAATTACAGACCACACAAATCTCTGTATTAACAGGCTCTAGGAAATTTCAAATTGGCAATTTTTTTTTCCAAGTGATTTTTTTTCAACACCATGTAATTGAATATGAAAAAAGAACATTGGACTAAGTGACAAAAGATTGTGGGAAACCCTACCAACATGAACATCAGAGGTCTGGATTATGACTCTAGTTTGAGTCAATTCAATTCAATTCAAGAAACATTTGTTAAGCTGTGACTACTTATAAGTCACTGTACAGGCTCTGGAGAAACAAATATGAAAAATGAAAATTCCTGTCCTCAGAAAGCTTACATTCGACTGCTAAAGTCATTCTATCTCTTCTCTCACTTCTGTTCTGTCTTTGACAGTGATAATGAGTTTAAGCTGCACTTATATTTTAGGGAATTTACTCCTAATTCTCTTACAGCCTCTTAAGCTTTTGGAAGAAGATTGAGAAATGGGGAGCTCACAGCTGCTGCTTCTCCTTCTCCCCCAAAAAAATGTCTCTCATTTTAAGATCGTCCTTTCTCAAAGTATTGGGTTCTTCTTTCCACTACATAAAACAGCTTGAGTTTTTGATGTTACAATCCTCAGGGTTGATTTCTTTTCTGTTGACGCTGGGATTCATATAAATTGCTGCCATTAACACCAGTGGGAGCTAAACACATCAATTGCTTCATGTGCAGATTAAAATGCACCTCTTCATTTGAACCCAATATGTTATTGATAATTACATTATGTGTCAATAATAATTACTCTTAGCCTGTTCAACACTGCTATCTGGAGATGAGAAGTTTATATCACTGCACCACAAGAGTTGTAAAGAACAAGCACAAAGAATCTTTTTCAGAGCTTTTAGAGTCTTGAACTAATGACAGGGAGATTGATTGGACTTTCTTTTGTTGATGTTACTTGTATCTGTTTCTGGTCACTCCATGACAGTAGAATATTTAGAGAATTTCTATAAAATGACACACAACATCTATTGTTTCTCTAGATATTCTTTCTAATATAGTAAATAACAATGCAAACACACACACATATTTGAAGGAAGATAGGACTTCCTGAAGAACAACATAAGCAAATGTTTCCAGTAAATTTAACCCATTATTCTACATTTTACTTTTGTTTTAGCAAATAACATTCAGACAATCTTCTTGCGGATTTACAAGAGGATCTCTATTTTTCAATCATTCACAAATATTAAATTATTAATCCCTTTTGTTTTACTATCAATTTTATCAATTCTTTTCACTGGTCATCACGGATAATTTTTTTTTAAATAGGAAGCTGAGTTTTAATCCCTTAATCCCTTCAACCAACAAGGCTGAGTCTTCAGCATTTATTAATTACTTTTAGTACATTGACAAATTATGCAAATGTGTACTTTTAGTAGAGAGATACAGAAGCAGAGTGCTGTAATGGGGAAACAAAAACACATTAGAACTGGATTCAGAAGACCTGTGTTTGAATCACTGCCCCATTACTTACTAGTTATATGACCATTTCTAACCTAACATCTGTACTTTTCACCTAGAAAATTATATTGTAGTATGACCTCTAAGGTCCCTATTAGTTCTAAATTCTATGATTTGGTATCTTTAAGAGTAAACAATGATGAAACAATCAACAATGGTGAGCAGAAACAAGAGAACATTGTATACAGTAACAACAATATTGTTTTAAGAACACCTTTGAGCAAATTAGTCATATAAATACATACATACATATATATATATATATATATATATATATATACACACCTATTTGTGTCTAATGGTACCTATCTCTAGAGCAGGGGGAGGCAATAAAAGGAGAAAAAAGAAATATATTGTATATAAATTATATATATAAATATATATAATTTTATTATATATGTAAATTGAATAGCAAGTTATACATAATAGATTTTTAGTTTCATGTGCAAGCTTATTTTATTATACTATGTTATGAAAAAGCTTGTTTTATCCCATAAATTGAAAATAATTTTTAAAAAAAGAATTAATGATGATTCCATTAGCAATGTGTATTGAAGCGTACCATCAACACACTGGTTCATGGTTGTTTAGGTGACCTACAACTTTTTAATTGTTTGAAGATTGCTGAATTCAGACACTCACAAACATACAACACCACTGATAGAATATCTTTAAAAGGATGGGCCTTTTATACAGAGATCATTAAAGGTACAGCACAATTTTCAGACATTTTAGCCTCGTCCCCTTCTTGTTCAATTCTGGATGTATCTCATCTTCTCACTGCCGTGTCTGCTAAGGATGTATGCACTCGCGTGAGCGCGTGCACACACACACACATCAGTTTTGTTTCACCAGCTTTCTCCCTCTTCTAAAGTAGTAATTACAGAAGGAAGAAATGAAAGTGCCAAGAAATGATCTTTTTAATTTGTCTACTAGAGATCAATCAATTTAATATTATAGAATAAAAGATAGGGATTAGACATATGATTTCAATGATATAGGTAACTCCAGGATGACAAAAATCCTTCTGTCAATGCAGGTTGTCATTGACATGTTATACAGTCATTTAAATTATGGAAAGAGTCTCCCTGAGAATGATAATTCAAGCTTTGTGATCTTTAGTGTTACTCTTCTGTATCTGGCAACAAATAGCCAATAAATTCAGCTACTTCTTAAGTAACTTCTATTTTGATATAATAGAGCAATGTCATTAACATGAAGAAGGATATTTGTTTTCTTGTTTGCTTTATTTGGACAGCATGCATTCAATTTGTACATTAGTTGTATCAACATATAGAAATAGGAAAGAAGTATCTCCTATCATCAATCAACACTGAAATACGAAGAAAGAGATGTGCTTACATCCTTGAACATATATTTAAGGGGTTTTTTGGGGGTTTGTTGTTGTTGTTGTTTTTTTTATTTTACACATACAGGCCATGGGGCCCTGGGCAACTCATTTAACCTCTCAATGCTCTGGGTAACTCTGTAGGACTCTAAGTTTCAGAAAGGAAGCCAACATCCATTGGTAGAGGAAGTTTTCTTCTTGGGTATTCCATTTACTAGAGAAATCATGGGTCCAACCTCTAACTCCTAGCTTGATATCATTAATCTCTAGTAGGCAATCTAAAACTGTGATTTTTTGACATCTTCGTTTCTCCCTTCAATCAATTTGGAAGTAGAAGGAAATTGATTACATAAAATTGAGAGATGATTTGTATATTTTTTCCATTTTATGATTTTGTTATAGAAAATGAAATACTTGTTACCTGGAAAAATTCTTGGGTTGACAAACTTTGTCAAGCAAATCTTATTTATTCTTCTAACAATCAATTTGTGAAAACCTTAAGTACAAGCCAGGGATCAGGTGAAGGAGCTGGCAATGTTTAACTTGTAGGGGGTGAGGTGTAAAGGGGAGAATATGATGGTTGTCTTCAAGTATTTGAAGATCTATCATGTGGAAGAGAGATTAGTCTCTTTATGTTTGACCTCATAATGAGTAGAGGGTACAAAGAACTAAATTTAAGCTTTAGGTCAGAAAACACAACAAAACAAAAATCCTTCCTATTGATTTGAGTTGTCCATAACTGAAATGATCTGCCTCCAGAAGTGGTGGATTTCCCTTCTTTGAAGATCTTCAAGCAGAGGTTGGAAATTTACCTATCAAGTATGTTACATTGTGATTCTTTTCAGGTATGAATTGGACTCTTTGGTCATTTAGGTGACTTCAAGTCTCAAGTTCTGAGATTCTTCTTGAACCTAGTAGGAAAAAAAAATAGAGTAGAAGTTACAGAGAGACACATTCTAAATTACCAGAATGAAAAACTTCCAAAAACTTTGGCTTGCAGCAAAATTGGAATGATATGACTTGGATTTTAGTAATTTCTTTGTCAATGGAAATTCAAGTGGAGAATGGATGGATGTTTGCCAAACATGTTATAGAAGAGATTAAAATTTTGATTACTGGATGAGCCTTGAGATTCCTTTCAACTCTCTAATACTGTAATTTAATTCAATGAAACTTAAATCAGCAAATAGATAAAATTGTGTGTGTATAAAGTGCCCAATTACTAAATTTGTGCAAAGCAATGTGCTATTTATCACAGATAAGAAGGTTGTCAAATATGAACATATACAACTTAAATACAATGTTCCTTCTTTTTCTCTAATCTTGAGTATCCCCTTATGTATTGTCTTCTTCCCTACCATCTACAAACATATCCACATCATCTCCATCTTTAAAAAAAATCACCCTCAATTGATCCTGCCAACTCCTCTGGTGATTATCTTCCAACTCTTTCCCTTTTTATATTTAGAATCCTATCATTATCAATCATTGCTTATCTCTCAATTTCTTCTGAATCTTCTGCAATCTAACATCCAAATTCACTGTTCAACTGAAACTGCTCTGAGGTACCTTAGTGGCTAAATCCAATGTTGTTTTTTTTTTTTCAGTCCTCATTCTACTTGTCTTCTCTACAGCTATTGAAATTGTCAACTATCTCCTCTTTCTAGAAATTTGTCTCCCTTGGCTTACATGAAAATGGTCTCTCTTTTGGCTCTACTACCTGTTCAATTATTCCTTTTCACCTTCCTTTATGGGATAATCATCCTTTCACCTATCCAGTGTTTGTATACCACAAGGCTCTTCTCTTCTCTCTCTTTACATTTTTCCCTTGATGATTTCATAAATTCCTATGGTTTACTTATTACCTCTCTGAAGATGGATAGTAAATCTACATATCTCGCTCCAATCTCTACCTTGAGCCCTCGTTCTGTCTACAAACTGCCGTTTGGACATCTCCACCTGGGTGTAACACAAGCATATCAAATGTTATATCCAAAACAACTAATTTTCCCTGGAACTACCCCTCTACCAAATTTCCCTATGTCTATTAATGGCACTAATAATCTTTAACTACGATCGTAAGCTCAGAATCATCCTTGGCACTCTCATCTTCCTCACCCCCTAAATCCAATAAGTTGCCAAGGATTGTCCATTCTACCTCTACAACATGCCTACCATCCATTCCTTTCTACTCATTCTCTATCCTAATTTAGGCCTTCATCATCTTTCATCTGGACTATTGCAATATTCTTCTAATTGACTTATGGGTTATGTTATCTCTCTTATAAGTTTCATCCTGAATATAGCTGAAAAATTGGTCTTCATAAAACAAAGATATTGCCAAATTACTGTCTTACTCAAAAACTTCACTGTCTTCTTATTTCTCCCATGATAAAGTATAAGATCCTCAACCTGGGTTATTTACTTTAATAAGTTAGCTCTCACCTACTTTTCCAATATTATTGGAAATATTATTCTTCTGTGTGCCTCTTTTTGTCCAATAAGACTGGATTGCTAACCTTTCCTAGTAACTAGTACTTTATCTCCTGAATCCATGCATTTGCACAGATGTCCCTCATGTCCAGAATGCATTTCCTTATCACTTCTGCCTCTTAGTTTCCTTCAAAGTAGATCAAATTTACATAGACAAATATTGTCCTGTCAGTAAAACTGGGAAAAAATGATTAGTGGAGGAAAAGGAAGGACAACCTATTATTAAATAATCCTGCCCAAGAAGCTACCTCATTCATGAAACTTCTTTGGTTCCCTCAATTCTCCCACTCATGGCACTCTCTTAAAGTTACATTGCATTAATTTATGTTTATTTAAATGTATTGATATTATATTTCCCCAGTAAAATACAACTATTTTGATATGTCAGGGACTCTTTCCTTTTTGTCTTTGTAGCCTGTTGCCTGGGGCAGTACCTTATATGTAACAGGCACTTAAGACATGTTTTTTTAATTGATCTAAATTGCAGTGAATTGAACATAGCAAGTAGCACACTTATTAGAAGATAGTGGCACAAAAAAGAACCTTGACCAAACAGTGTCTGATTTTTCATCATCAGGAATAAGAGAGAAATTGGAAATGGCTAGATTCTTCACATTTCTTATCAACAAATGAAAAACTATGGATTAAAAAAGAATACAAGTAGATGCCTTCAGAACTGGATAGAAGACTAGACTCAAAGAATGGTCCACTAGGTCACTGGGGTCATTGTCTATAAACATTGCCTATCCCAAATAGCTACCCAACTGAATAACATGGTCTGGATGATAGGTGATAAATAGACAAATAAATGAAAGAAGGAATGATAAAAGGTCCTTATACAGTCACATTTTATAGATAAGGGGTAAGCTAGACCCTAAGTCCAAAAACTAAAACTTGCTCCAATCAAGAAACTTGTGCTTTATATACTTAAGCAAGTAGAAGCAGATTGCAAATAGCAATGGTATAGCCATCTGCTTCCCCATTTAACCCCATGAAAAGTTACATCTTCTATATAATCAAAGGGACTACATCCACAAAATGTGAATCAGAGAATCTAATAGATCTAGCCCACTCTTTGGAATCCATAGTTAAGAACTTTGTAAAAAAAACAAGAAGTCAGATTGTTTACAAAGGCTTCTCTTTTACTCTGTTTTAATCCATATAATGTGACTCATTGCTAATTTTTCTTTTCATTGTATTTCGATACTGGACTATAATAAATGGACCACGGTGCCTGGCACTTAAGAGGTGCTTAATCACTGGTTGTTGAATTTAACTAGGTTTCTGAAAGACATTTATCCTGTTGCAGATACTTGGAATTTAAGTTATGTTAATCAATCAAAAAAATCTTTATTAAGTACTTACTCTGTGCCTGGCACTGTGAACAAAGTATGAAGAATGAAACAAACCCTACTCACCATGAACTTACATTTTAATGGGGGAGAGAAAACAAGTAATACTTTAAAAAAAAATAGGATAGGGCCAGCTAGGTGGCGCAGTGGATAGAGCACTGGCCCTGAAGTCTGGAGGACCTGAGTTCAAATCCAGCCTCAGACCAAACACTTGACACTTACTAGCTGTGTGACCCTGGGCAAGTCACTTAATCCCAATTGCCTAAAAAAATAAGATAAATATGAATTTAATAAATACAAATATATACAAACTATTTAAATACAATGCAGTTTGAGGGAAATCAGGAAAGGCTTCACATAAAAGAGTGTGTTTGAGCTGCAAATTAAAGGAAGAGACAGAGTATATAAGATGGACAGACGGAGGGATTACATTACAAGCATGCAGGACAGTTTGTGCAAAAGCAAAGAGATGAGCAATTGAATGTGTGGGGAACCAAGAGAAGACCAGTTTGGATAAATGAAGAATGCAGGAAAGGATGATATACCATGAGACTTGCTTTGCAGGTTGGGACCAGACTGTGAAGAGCTTTAAAAGCTAGACAGTGGAATTTTTATTTTATCTTAGAGGTGATAGGGAGCTTCTGTTGTTTGATAAGAAGAGAAACAAATTGGTCAGATTTGTGTTTAAAGAAAATTACTTTAGCCATAGCATATAGGATGAACTGGAGCAGTGAGAATCTTAAGGCAGGGAGGCAGGTACAATATTCTAGGTGAAAGTTTATGAGGGCCTGAACAAGGTAAGGACTCTGTGAGTGGAGAAAGGGCCTTATGCTTGAGAGATGTTGTAAATGTAGAAATGGACAAATTACATAACTGATTGGATATGTGGGATAAGAGAGAAATACTGAGGTTTTAAACCTGGGAGACTGAAAAAAGGTGGTGTCATAAACAGAAATAGGGAAGTTTAGAACAAGGGAGGGTTTAGGAAGAAAGTTAATAAGTTGATTTTGGACTTGCTGAATTTAAGAAATCTCCAGTTTATCTAGATTATAAAAATCCAATAGACAACTGATGATGTGAGACTTAAGCTTAGGGGAGAGACCAGGGCTGGATATATAGATCTGGGATTCATCTGCATGGAGATGATAGTTCAACCTATCAGAGCTGATATTTCCAAGAGAGAATGTATAGTTAGAAGAAAAGAGGAGCTAAGATAGAACACTTGCGACCATTCACAATTGAGGGGTATGATATGAAAGGTGAGCCAGCAAAGGAGTAGAGAATTGGATAACTGAACTACATTAACTCCAAACATCCCAGATAATAGAAACAGATGCAGAATTTCTGGATTAAATTATCTAGATCATTGTCTACACAGCACCCCCTCCCATGTTGCTTCCTCAACTTTCACTTTCATTGGTAAACTGAATCCTGGGACAGTAGCAGTCTACTTCTCCTTTCAGAATTCTACATTTGGGTATAGGGTTAAGGGTGCTACATTGAATAACTTGAAGGGCTTGGGATTTCTAATTCTGATATTACTAAGCCCATATCCAGTGGGCTCCCCAATATCATCAATCACTTGACAGAAGTTAGCTTCTACAAAAAAGGAATTTAGTGAGAAACATGCTCCTCAGTTCACCAAAAGACTTCCTTCACAGTATAATACTAGACGCTCAAGGCCAGAAGAAGGCTCACCAAAGCTCCACGTGATTTATTTCAGGAAAGGAATGTAGTTCATGTTCTTAAGTAAGGAGAAAAGACTATCATGCATTCCTTGAAGCAGAACTATCCCACCCTACAGGTTTATCTGGAATATTGGTTGGGCATGTCCCTAGTGGTGGGGAAGCTTTAAAGGATGCTGTTATTCCTTCACCCATCTATTTCCATCAGCAAAATTGTCAGAAAGATAGATAGATAGATAGATATAGGTATAGATAGCGATATCGATATCGATATGTGTGTTTGCTACTTTGCTTGGTGATCTCATTGGCTCCCATGTGTTTAATTATCGTTATAACAATTATCATCTCTATGCTGATGATTCTCAAATATACCTATCCCTGTTCCAACCTTTCAGTTGACCTCCAGTCCCATATCTCCAAGTGCCTTTCAAACCTTTCTAATACAATGTCCGGTAAACATCTTAAACTCAATGTGTTCAAAACTAAGCTAATTTTCTTTTGCCTCAAATCCTCCCTCCCTCCAAACTTACCTATTACTGTTGAGGGCACCACCATCCTCATAGTTCCCCATGCTTCCAATCTAGGTATTATCCTCAACTCCTCACTATCTCTTCCCACCCACATTCAATCTGTTGCCAACATGTGTCTATTTCACTTTTGCAACATTTCCCTTTTGATACTGCTACTTTTCTGATACAGGTCTTCATTATCTCATACTTTGACCATTTCAACAGTTTGTGGGTAGATCTACCTGCTCTAATTTTCTCTCCAATCCAATGCCTCCTCATTCAGCTGCCAAAGTGATTTTCATAAAATGCAGGTCCAAACATGTCACCCAACCCTATTCAATAAATTCCAGTGGCTCCTTATACCTATGGGATCAAATACAAAACCCCATTTGTTGTTCAAAGCCTGTTTTAACCTAGATCCTCCCCCACCTTTCCAACCTTCTTACACCTTACTTTCCAACACACTCTTAGATCTCATTACACTGTACTCCTTGATGTTTCATACAAAAGATATTCCATCTCTTGGTTGCATGTCTGCAGTGCTCTCCTTCCTCATCTCTGCCTACTGACTTTCCTGGCTTCTTCAAGTCCTAGCTAAAATGCCAACTTCTATAGGAAGCCTTTCCTAATCCCTCTTTAATTCCAATTACTTCTCTCCCTTAATTATTTCCTATTTAATTGATACATAGTTTGTTTGTACATCTTTGTTTGCTTGACATCCCCTCCATTAAACTGAGTACTCCTTGAGGACAGAGAACGTCTTTTGCCTCTTTCTGTATTCCCAGCACTTAGCACAGTGCCTGGCACATAGTAGATGTTTCACAAATGCTTATTAACCAACTGTCAGACTATTCATTGTGCAATCCAGAGCAATAATCTGAGATATTATGGAGACTTAATCAGTATCTTTTGGGTATAGGGTTAAGGGTGCTACATTCAATTTTCATTTTTATTCTGTTTGTGTATGTGTTATATATTGTTCTAGGTGTAGAAACATACTTTAGGAATCTATAATTTTATTGGTATTGACCCTGTTTTCAATGATACAGACTGTAATAATTGCTTGTCTTCATAAATGGATCTTGAACAATCACTCTGTGACAAACTTAATGATGAGATCCTCCAAAAAGGTAATTTGGCATTCAAATGACAAGCATAAAGATTCCAAGAAGACTATTCTGAAAATGTTGCTGATTTGATCAGACTTTCCAAACTTTGTGTTCCACTGGTCTTGCTTATGAGAACTGGGGATCAGCTTCATGCCATGATAGGATGCGCTAATATAAGGGTATCACATGTGTAGCTAGATGGTTTCATTTTGAAGATGACCTACAATCACTGATTTTTTTTTTAGGTATCATTAAACCTGGAGCCATATTTTTAACCCTTTCTTGACCTGTGCCATTTGAAAACATATGGGAAATAATCATATAATTTCATGTACTGTGTGGTAGAAATTTTACCAAGAAAACCTGGAATTTGATTTTTAAAAAATCAGGGAATGATGCAGTCTCACTGGGGTAGGACATTGGTACAGAATTAGATATTTATAGAGCTTACTACATATAATAATGAGGGATGGACAGTCTCCCTCCCCCCAAGTAAAATGTTAACTTTAATATTTGTTTTCAAATCCCTAGTGCCTAGCACACAGTATTACTTAAATGTTTTTGAAACTGAATTGAAATGGAAGACAGTTGCCATCCTATAAATATGAGCCTCTAGCATTCTATCCACATTTATATCAGGAAAGCAGAGCTACTTATGTTAATCACACATCACATACATTGCTGTTGTAAAATGATCAAACCATCCTATTTTTTCAGAGGTTCAAAATGTAGCATGTGAGACCCATTTAAGAATGGATAGTCAGGTAAATCTCTAGGAAGGCTTGAAGCAGCTCAGCTATACTGTCTGGGCTTTCCTTCTTATCTCTATGTTTTTGTTGTTGTTTTGTTCTGATTTTTTTTGGTAGCCTTGCCTGCTGACCCTTTAGGGAAAGTAATCCAAAGCTCATATTGCATGCCTATGTTGGTCCATGGATGAAACCTGTGCTGCTCCAGAGCCAGGATATAGAATAAAATAAAGAAGGGATTGTGCAGTGATACTTTGGATTGTAAATATTTTGCCTACAAACCATATACCTCCCCTTAATCTCCTGTCATCTAAAAAGGCTGCTCAGCAGTGGGCATGACAATGTCTTCTGTTTCTTTCATACTGCCTCACTGTTTGCAGGTGATTTCCCACCCCCACCCTTACCCGTGCCCTGGCTCCCATCTGTGCTCTCACCTCCTTCTGCCCATGAAGGTGGCCCTGCAGTGTGGCATTTGCTTAAATGGTAGCTCTATCAATAGGAAGTGGCAGTGTCCTTATCATCCCCTAAATGTGACATTCAACAATAGCATACCAGCTGAATATTCTGACTTTAAAAAAAATCAGCAGTTCAAAATATATTTCTATCATTTGACTTTAAGCACTAAAAAGAATTAAGGAAAATGGCATTTTTACAGTTTTACATCAGACAAAGAGATTCTTTTCCTAAGTTTCATAAACTAAGAAATAGACATTTCTAACTATAGGTTTCTCCCTTGTTTTGATCCCATTTTTGTCTCATTCTGCTACACATTTCTTTTCCACTCTTCACTATGTTCTCTAAATCAACTTTCAATACATCACACAAAAAATAAGGTTTATTCTACACAACAGACTATAGAAAGATGTAGTGTAGTGAAAAGCTTAGTTTTTAAAAAAGCTTTAATAAAAATGTTTATTATTTCTTTTCTTACTTTCTCTCTCCTCTATTTCTTTTTTTTCTTTTCTTTGTTTTTTTGTTTGTTTTTGCTTTACAGCAAGGGAAATACATTCAGTAATGGAATTTGAGAACATATAGTCCTTCTAATCCTACCCAAACAGCAGGGAAGGGAATGATGGAGAATCCAACTTTTATGTTGCCCCTCAGTTGTAAAGCTAATTCCCAGGCACAGAATGACAACATCCATGTAGCTACTGAAGCAATGAAGCTCATACAACATGATCTATTCTTTGTCATTATGTGCAGTAAGTGGTTTAATTTCTTAGTTCCAATGAGGGTCCCCTGGTGATCTCCAGATTAGTTCAGGACCTCCAGAGTCTTTTCATGCTGCCCTAGGTCAGAAGCATAGATTTAGGGTGATTTCTATTGGTAGATGGCTTGAAAGAGAGCATCTTATTTTGGGTTTTATTGAGTCCCAAACATGCTTGCCTCTTATTAAAGTTGTGGGTATGAGCAACCATCTATGGGAGGCCTTGCCTAGCTGAATGGATTTTAATGCTATAATCAAATAAAGCACATAAAAATTAAGTTGTCATAATAAATGATATTCATTATAATTATTGTTCTGCTTTGTAATTAAGAATAAATAAAACAGATCATTTAAATGACTATAATATTAATTTTATATACATAAATAATTTTGTATACTTTTTTCCTTCTTTCTTATGTTAATTTCCTTATATAGACAGAGTCAGTGTGGGATAGTGTATAGGCTTCAAAATCAGAAAATGAGGGTTCAAATCTCATCTCTGAGACATACTGGCTGTGTGAACCTGCAAATCATTTAACATTTCATTGTTCTAGATAACTTTATAAGTCTATAAATTGTAGAACCATTGCTGATTGGTATTGGTAGAGTATTTTTCTTGCTGAGTTCTTTATATCAATGAAATAAAATATCTGAACTTCTCCCCAAAGGAAAAATAATCCATAGTCAGTACTTTGCCCTAACAACATTATCTGAAAGGAGTGTGGTTATCAGATGAACGCTAGACTATGAATCAAAAGATGAGTTTGGTTCTGTTTCCAACACTTACCAGCCAGATAGGTATGGATAAGTTACTGAAATTCTCTGAGATTAAGTCTCCTTCTCTGTAATTGAAATATTAATAATATTTATATAATGCTTATTTTTTGAAATAAGTGCTTTGTAAATCCATGGGGAGCAGGGTGGGGCAGTGGTAGAATGTTGGGCCTGGAGTCAGGAAAGCTTATTTTCCTGAGTTCAAATCTGGCTTTTGATTCTCAACAAGTCATTTAACTCTGTTTGCCTCAGTTCTTCATCTGTAAAATAAGCTGGAGAAGGAAAAGGCAAACTACTCCAATATCTTTGCCAAGAAAACCCCAAATGAAGTCATGAAGAGTTGTTCACGACTGAAAAACAACTGAACAACAACAACAAATCCTAAAGGTGGGGAAACAAAATCAATGGAAGAAATTGATTACCACTTTATTCCCACATGTACTCTTCATCTCAGTCATAAGGCAATGGTACCAAATGCTTTGCTCCTTCTCTTTCCTCAATTCTGTGCTGTCCCACACTAGCTTTCTTATACAGACGAGGGGAGGAGGTGCCTCAAAAGGAAAGACAGGAACCCAGAATCACAAATTTATAGTTGGAAGGAAGAAGCTAAGAGTCACTCTAATTCAACACTCAAATTTATGGATGAGGAAACTAAGGCTCAGAAAAGTAAAGTGATTGACTCAAGGTCATTTAGGTAATAAACATCCAAGGTGACATTTGAAACCATGTCCTCTGACTCCAGAGCCAGGGCTCGATCATCTACAACCCAATTTCATTACAGGATAATCTTTTGTTTTGTTTTGTTTTGTTTTGTTTTTACTTTTAGTTAGAAGGGGGGAAAATAGTGCAGAGCCAAGATGGCGGAGTAAAAGCAGTGACTTGCTGGAGTTCTCCCCCCAAACCCCTCCAAATACCTATAAAAAATGGCTCTAAACAAATTCTAAAGCAGCAGAACCCACAAAAAGACAGAGTAAAACAAATTTCCAGCCCAGGATAATCTGGATGGTTGATCAGAAAGGTATATCACACTGAGCTGGGAGAGGAGTGCAGTGTGGCGTGGGCGCGCAGGCCACAGCAAACCTGGAGCAGAGGACTCTCAGAGGACTGAATCGCAAGCAGCTGTGGCGGTTTCCAGACTTCTCAACCCATGAAGGCCAAAGACAACTTGGAAGGTCAGTGGGAAAAGTCTGTGACTATGGTAAGAGAGAAGTTCGGTCTCAGCCTCAAGTCCTTAGCGTGGCCCAAGGCTACAGCTGCCTCCTGAGCTTCCGGCCTACAGACTGAGGGGAAATTGAGTGGCTGGTCAGAGGGGTATTGCAGGGATCTCTCTGCTGCTGCAGGATTCTCTTGCTTTGCCCATGCTTGGATCTGGGTCACAGTTCTGGGTGGCGGTCCTGGGACGAGGAGGAGTGCTAGTGTGGTGGAGCTTGTAGTGGATGTGGAGAGGAAACCCTCCTCACAGTTCCAAGACAGAAAAGAGTGTTCATACACCAGAGCGCAGGCCAGGAAAGGAGTAAACACCTCGCCCCTTATCATACCACCTTGGAAGAACTGAAAATTTGCAGGTCCCTAGAAGTATCTCTGAACACAGCTACATAAAACCCCTGAAGCTTGGAACAGTACATTCTCCACACTGGAAACAGACTCCTACCTTAACAAAGGGTTTATAACTCAAATAATTGACTGGGATCATGAGCAAGCAGTGCAAGAAAAGTCAGACTATATTGTCGTACTTTGGTGACAAAGAAGATCAAAACATACAACCAGAAGAAGACAACAAGCCAAAGCTCCTACATCCAAAGCCTCCAAGAAAAATATGAATTGATCCCAGACCATGGAAGAACTCAAAAAGGATTTTGAGAAGCAAGTAAGAGAAGTAGAGGAAAAACTGAGAGTGATGCTAAAGGAGACCCCAAAAGATACTGAAGAAAATAGCACCTTAAAAAATAGCCTAACCCAAATGGCAAAAGAGGTCCAAAAAGTCAATGAGGAGAAGAATGCCCTTAAAAGCAAAATTAGCCAAATGGAAAAGCATGTTCAAAAGCTTACTGAAGAAAATACTTCCTTAAAAATTAGAATGGAGAAATTGGAAGATAGGGACAATTTGAGAAATCAAGGCACTGTAACACTAATCAAAAGGAATGAAAAAATAGAAGAGAATGTGAAAATATCTCATTGGAAAAACAACTGACCTGGAAAATAGATCCAGTAGAGGGAACTTAAAAATTATTGGACTATCTGAAAGCCATGATCAAAAAAAAAGAGCTTAGACATCATCTTTCAAGAAATTATCAAGGAAAACTGCCCTGATATTTTAGAACCAGAGGGCAAAATAGAAATTGAAAGAATCCACCGATCTCCTCCTGAAAGAGATCCCCAAAGAAAACTCCTAGGAATGTTGTAGCCAAATTCCAGAATTCCCAGGTCAAGGAGAAGGTATTGCAAGCAGCCAGAAGGAAACAATTCAAGTATTGTGGAAACACAATCAGGATAACACAAGATTTAGCAGCTTCTACATTAAGGGTCTGGAGCGCATGGAGTATGATATTCTGGAGGGCAAAGGAGATAGGATTATAACCTAGAATCACCTACCCAGCAAAACTGAGTATAGTCCTTCAGGATAAAAAATGGTCATTCAATGAAATAGAGGACTTTCAAGCATTCCTGTGGAAAAGACCAGAGCTGAATAAAAAGTTTGACCTTCAAATACAAGACTCAAGTGAAACATGGAAGAGGTAAACAGGAAAGAGAAATCATAAGGGACTCATTAAGGTTGAACTGTTTATATTCCTCCAGGGAAAGATGATGTTTGTAACTCATGAGTCCTTTGTCAGTATTAGGATACTGGGAGGGAAAAAATGATATGTTTATATAGATAGATAGATAGAAGACACAGGGTTAGTTGAAGATGAACGGGTGATATCTGGAAAATAAAATTAAGGGATGGGAGAAGATTATACTGGGAGAAGGAGAAAAGGAGAAGTAGAATGAGGTAAAATATCTCACATGAAACAGACAAGAAAAGACTTTTGCAGTGGAGGGGAAATGGGGGAAGGTGAGAGGGAATGAGTAAATCTTATTCTCATAGGATTTGAGTTAAGGAGGGAATAACATACACAATGGGGTATGGAAATCTATCTTACTCTACAGGAAAATAAGGGGGGAAGGGGACAAGAAAGCAGGGGGTTGATAGAGGGGAGGGCAGATTGAGGGAGAGGATAATCAAAAGCAAACACTTCTGAGGAGGGACAGTGTCTAAAGAGAGACTAGAATAAATGGAGGGTAGGATAGGATGAAGGGAAATATACTTAGCTTTTCACAACAGTACTACTATGGAAGTGTTTTGTATGACTACACATCTATAACCTGTATCGAGATGCTTGCCTTTTCAGTGAGAGTGGGTGGGGAGGGAGGAAAGGAGAAAATTTGTAATCTAAAGTTTTAAAAATGTTAAAAATAAAAAAAATAAAATAATAAAATAAAATAAAAAATAAAAAATTTTCATGAGTTAAAAAAAAGGAAGGGGAAAAATAAAGTGATTTTTGTTTGTTTGTTTTTAGATCATACAGGGTTGGACATTCTTGTGGCTTATAAGTCATGAAGCTGTTTGATGATAATCTTGACAATCATTGACAATTCATGCTTACATCTGAGTTTATAAAGTACTTTTTTCCCTGGCAACCTTTTGGGTTTATACTGTGCTAACCTGATTTTATAGATGAGGCAACTGATTCGATTAGGTGAACTGGCTTGCTCATGATTCTACTCATAGCATATAGCAAAACCAAGATTCCTACTGAGCATTTCTTACTACTTATTCAGTGTTCTTTCCACTAAGGTAGCATCACTCTTTCACTCCCCTTTGTTACAGCTGTGAGGAAAATAGTATCATACACAAGGGCACATACTCACAGAAGCTCAAAAAACCAAGAAAACCAAAAGCTAAAGTGATACAGAGAGGCAGCAAAGTAGAATGAATAGAAAGTGGACCTTGAAGTCAGGAAGTCATGGGTTATAGTCCTGCCTCTGGTAGATAATGACAGTGATATTGGGCAGGTCACTTGGGTTTTCACTGTGCTAAATGACACTCAAAAACTTCCAGAACAGGGTCCCATCTATATTTGAAAAGGGAATTATCTCATGTGTATGATTCCCTATACTCTACCCCACTATCAAATTCAAATAGAAACAGAACTTCACAAGAAGCATATTGACTTAGAAAACCACAAATTAACACTATCTATATTATATTGTATTTTTATTTATTTTGTAACATTTTCCAATTACATTTTAATCTGGTTATGGTAGCACTGGGGAGTTTTGCAGGCCATGTTTGACACGTCTGCTACACATCAATGAAATCACAGGAAAGAACCAAAAAATATGCATGTGTGTGTGTAGGAGGGGGGTGGAATTATATTTATTTATATCTACTCTAGTCCTGTGCTCATATTATGATATAAAAAACTAGCCAATTATTTTGATGTGGTATGATTCAAAGAGTGCTTTTCCAAGGCTGAAAAAATATTCTCTTCTTAGCCTGTAATTGTGCCTAAAATGTGTGCAATAATCATTATTGTTAGTTAACATATTGAAAATTCTGTCCAAATGATAATTACCAACATTTTCAAGTGAATTTTATAAAACCTTTTTAAAACATCTACAAAGAAACTTAGAGTTAACATAGTCTACTATCTCCATCACCAATATATTGATGTTGAAGTTAAGATGTGGGGATATTAAATTACTTGTCCAAGTTCATAATGATGCAACTTGACCTCAAGTCTCCAGACTCCACATCTAGTGGACTTTCCAACTTACAAAGGCCCTTTCAGTTTACTAGATTAGCCACTTGTTATCTAGCAAAGCTTTGAGAGACTAGAACCTGTAACAGAGAAAGGTTGTTTGTTTGTTTGTTTGTTTTTCTTTGGACAAGGGTGGATGGGTAGAAGATAGGTCAGGAACATGGGAAATCATGATGTAACCTGAAGAGCCAAGGGGATTTAAGAAAATTAAATAGTATACCTAGATTCACTATGTAGTGAAGGGGAGAGAGGGACAAGCAGTCTTTGAAGACTTTCTAATTTTACCTAGAGTCAACTCTGACTAGTTGAAATGTGAATTCATTCTACCAATTAATGAGCTATTTTGTCATTGCCAGGCCAATTAACTAGTTTGATTCTCTTTTCCATGGAATTGCTCTTTATAAAAATTGAATTTTCCGTTGTTTTAACACTGTTCAATGCAGATTTGAATGTGTTATTCTCAGTCAACCAAACAATAAACATTTAAAACACATACTACATTGTTCTAGGAACTGTTAAACGCTAAAGATACAGAGACAAGAACAAAGGTGCTGAGGACACAGAGACAGTTGTAAAAATACTTCAGTGAAGATTGTTGAAAAATGGTCTTTCCACCAACATCATCACTGTAGAAAAGGGCATAGGGACTGCATAACAAATCTATGAAAACTGAAAAATTCACTGGCATGATTAAGAAGGAGTATTATTTTTGATTATTTATTGTTTTATCATCTCCTTTTAGCCAAGGGGACAAAAAAATCCTCAAACTTTATAAAAATAACATGAATTCCTTTGACTCTATGTGATCTTCTCTCAACTCCCACGAACTTAGATTTAGAGTCACGTAGAAACATGGAATGGTATGGGACTTTTGAAATGATTTAGTCAAAATTAAACAGGGAATCCAGACAAGATTAGTAAGTTGCCCAGGGTCACACAGCCACTTTCTGACCTCATCACTATGTCCATCTGTTTAAGATTATGACTTGCTAAAGGATAATTGAAATACTGGTTGCAAGTAAAATCGTATCCTTTGCTTCAACATACTCATCTTGACACTGTGATAATACAGCTTTACAAAAATTGTTCTAAAGATTATTGTAGAAACTTAGACTAGAATTGTTTTTCTCTGAATCTGTTTTCTTATCTCAAAAATAAGGCAGTTAGACCAAATGATGGCTAAGGTCATATTTGACTCACAATCCTTTGATCTAGTTCAATGAGTATCTGAACAAAAATCTCATCACCATCATACCAAAAATGTGGTTATTCCACCTGGACTTGAACCACTTCAGTGAGAGGGACCTCTCTGTATCCTAAGGGAGTCAATTCCATTTTTGGATAGCATTAATTATTAGGGAAGTTTTCCTTAACTCAAATTTAAATGTGTCCCTGCAAATTTTACCCATGGTTTTCTGGTTTCATTAACCAGACTGAAGAAGTTGAACCCCTTTTCTGTCTGGTAGCCCTTCAACTATTTAATACAGCTTCCATATTCTCTTAAGTCTTCTAATTGTCATGGTAAAGAATTTCATTTCAATCAATCAGCCAACATTTATTAAGCACTTGCTATGTGTAAAGCACTGTATTAATCTCTGGAAAAACAAAGCAAAAGAGAACAATATCTGCTCTTATCAAGGTTAAACTCATTTGAGAAAAAGTAACATATATCCATAGAATTGTGCATAAAATATATGAAAGATAAATGCAAATTAACTTGAGTAGGTGAGGCACTAACAGCTAAGGAGATCAGAAAAGGTCCCATACAAAGAGTGGCTCATGGGATGAGCTTTCAATAAAGACAGAGTTTCTAAGAGGCAGAGTTCTGGAAGGAACATGAATTAAGCAAAGGGATAAGAAATGGAATGCCATGTATGAAGAACAGCAATTAGGTCAGTTTGCTTAGAACACAGAATAGAAGGAGATATTTGTAATAAGCATGAAAGGTAGATAGGAGCCAGATTTATAAAGGGTTTTGAGGACCAAACAGAGGAGCTAGTGTTTTATCATATGAATGATAGAACTACTAGAACTTCTTAAGCAGGGAAGTGACATATTTAGACTTGTGCTTTAGGAATATCAGTTTAGCATAGATGCTGACATAAAGTGGAGAAGACAGATGTGAGGAGGGAGATAACAATTAGGAAGCTGCTGCAGTAATCCAGCTGAGAAGAGGTCAGGGCTTGAAACAGGTGGTCATGAGAGTGGAGAAAAGGAGACAGATTCTAGAGATATTGGAGGTAGGCTCAATAAGGACAATTAACATCTGATTCACTAGGAACTTAGAGACTTTTACCATTCTGACTCTCTTCTCTGAACTATCTCTACCTTATCAATGTCCTTCCTACATTACCAGACCCAGAAATGAAAAAAAAAAAAAATTCCATACATGGTCTGCTCAGGATAAAGTACATTGGGAATTTCATTTCCCCAAGTCTGGATACTTTTGTTTTCTTTATTCAGCCTTAAATTGCATTAGGATTTTTTGTTTTGTTTTGTTTTTAGTTTTTATTTAGGGAGAGGGATTGGTTGCTATATGACAACAATGACTTATATTGAGCTTGAAGTCCAGTAAAATCACCAATTTTTAAAATATATATTGCTATCTAAACACACCTGCCCCATCTTGTACTTAACAAGTTGATTCTTTTGCCCCCAAATATGATTGTACTTTTACAATTTCTTGACTTCTATCTGCCATTTTCTAGATCTTTAGGCATCAAAAAGAGCAAGAAAGGTATGGCTGAGATAGCTTGCGTGCATTTTAAGTACATGGAATTGTTTAAGGTCATATGAACTTCATACTGTGAGTTAAATATTTTAAAAAGTCATTGTTTTTTGACAGAGACATGAGAGGATAGGGGGAAAAAAAGAAAAAATGTGGATAGTTCACACTGGGCTTTAGACTTCCTAGAGGAGTATTAACAATGGGAAAAAATGAGTAGAAAGACAATGAACAACCATGATGGGATTGAATTCCATGGGCTACTAGCTTGATGAAATGAATATGCCCTCCCCATTCAATCAGTGGTACCTTGAAAGTAGGATTATGAAAACACTACTAAACTAATGTCAACCATTAGTAGTAGTTAACCAACATTTTCATGCCAATGATGACAAATTTTGGATTCACCCTTCAGTGGTTGTAAATGAACCTATAAAAATCATTGTTCTTCCTTCACATTCTGACTGATAGGGTAACCATAACCTGAGAAAACTGATAATTTTTTTTAAATCAAGTGTAGAAGATAATGATGAGGGGAGTAGAGATTTCATACCCTGATGAGTTGTGACCCCACTGCTTAGGAATTCTAATACTCTATTTCTTACTAAAAAGAAACAAAGGAAAAAAACAACTTCTGTAAATGCATTTTAATCTACACAGTAGTAAACGATTTTTCTGGGGTCATGATGAACTGAGAAAAAGATTAAGATACTGTAGGACTGGTACCTAGATTAGTCTGATAACTTATGATTTATAGTTGCAAATTTCTTTCCTTTAGAAAGAAACCTAAAAAAAGCAAGAAGGAGTAGTTGTAATATAAGTATGCTCAGTGTGTAGGGAGCAGGTTGCTTGAGGCTAAGATGCTTGATCTGGGCAATGCATATACAGTGTAAGTGGGCTGGTACAGCCCTAGCTTTCAATGTCATCTGACCACTGGCACAGACCTTGTATTCAAAATATCTACTAAACAGTCCCACCCCACATTAGTGCTAAAGCAAAACAATTGCCCTGGGGAGGGGGAAGAGTGATGACTAGTGACTTAAACACAATCCTAACAGTTTTATCCAGTGATAGCAATCCCTTCCAGCTTTGCCCCTTCTACACATTTGACAATGTTGCTTATTTCTGTCTCCATTGATATTCAACTGATATTCAAACCCTCATCATGTTTCTTTTGCTGGTTCCTAGATTTCTTCAAATTACGCACATACACACACACACACACACACACACACACACATATATAAATATATATATATAAATATATATATATGATATTGATATCCAGTACTATTATCCCCTCATCATACCCATAAACACATACCTCATCATACCCATAAATGCGAGCACGCACGCACGCGCACACACACACACACATACACACACACACACACCATTTCATTTCATAAGGTATAACATACTTTTCGTCTTGTTCCAGTTATGTGTCCCATGTCCCTAAGTATCTCTAGTTAACTTTGCTTCTGATCTAGACTTTTTGCCTTTGAGAATGGATACCTAGGTCATGGCTTCTATTACTATCTTCTTGCTGGTTGTCTCCTACAAATTTCTACCTACAGCATAGATCCTTTTTGTGGTATCTAGCTTGTCAGATAATCATGAGTTTTCTCCCTCACTAGAGAAACTTCATTCAACAGCTCTAAAATCACTTCACTAATTAGACTGAAGTACTTGTGGTCTAATGTAAAGAACTCTGACTTTGAATTTGAATTGAGAAAAACAGAATTTAAATCCCAGATGTCACCTGTCAGTTGTGTGATATTGGGGCAAACAATTTGAACTTTCTGTGCCTACATTTTCTCCTCTGTAAAATGGAATATTCATCTTGTAATAAAAATCAAATTATATAAATATAGACATATATGTGTGTATGTATGTATATTATATATACATATATATAATTATTTTGAGTTGCAGTTTGAATATCAACCACTAATATTAATTACTCCACATTTTCATGCTAATGCCAAGAAATTTTGGATCCATTTTTCAGTACTTGTAAATGAACAAGCATATAAAGATCACATTTCTTCCTTCACATCCCGACTGATATGATAACTATTACCTGAAAAAACTCAGAATTTAAAGAAAAAAAAGAATCATTTAATTTAGAAGTGTTAGAAGAATATTTAAACACACAATGAACTCATTTCATTGGCTTTTTGACTGATTGGAAACTTTGATGGGTTTAGCTGTTTTTTAGTATCAGGCTACAGCTAAATATGGGACCTAAGACCTACACTTTAGAAAGGAAAAAAGCACTTTTTCCAAGGTGATTTTTTTTTCTTTTTATATTCAATTTCTGTCTCTATCAAGCAGAGACGTACAAAGTTATAAGGGGTGGAGATGAGGCAAAGAGCATAAAAGAACACATTATTCAGTCCTGTTTGGCCTGAAAATGGTTGAAGGAAAAAAATTGAGTTAATTTCACATGAAAAGTACCTCTGTGTGTGTGTGTGTGTGTGTGTGTGTGTGTGTGTGTGTGTGTGTGTGTGTAGATACTCACTGAGTGGAAAATTACAAAGTTGCAGAAAATAAATTGTGCACTGAGTTGAACCTTTTGGGCACTTTACCAAAACACTAATTGTATGACCTCTTGTATTAAATCTAGTGAATAACCCACCTCATCCTTCCTTAATCAAAGTAAATCAGATCTTTGGGCATGGAGACAGTGGAACCAAGCTCATCAGTGCTAGTTCAGAGCCAACGTGTCCATACCTAATTATCATTTTATTAAGATGAAGACTTGGACTAATCATGATAATAGTCAGATTCCTGGAATGTTTAAGATTCAGTCTTCCAAAAGAGTACCATTTTGCTTGCTGAGGAAAATGTATGGCACTTAGGTAAGTGCAATTTTTTTTTATTTTAGCTATGAATTTCAAGAAAGAGTGCTCTGGGAAAAGGTAGAAGAAAAGCACATTTGGACGCATACAGTGGAGGTAACAAATCCTTATAAATATAGCTTAGGGTAATGCAATTGATTATTTCCAGGTTGGGTATCTAAAGCAATATTACTAAAGAAAATTGCTGGATGTTGCTGCCAGTCTGCAATTAGACACAATCATGTTTATTAGTGTTTGGAAATGAAAACTATAATTTACCAATAGCTCTTCTGAGAACTGCTTTGCACAGAAAGGTTTCTAACAAGTTCTATGTATAGAACTTGTCAGGTAACACCAGGGGGAGAAAAATACAGTCTATTGGATCTTTGATTGTGAAACTCCCCACCAGGTTCAATGCAACACTATTGTTTTCAAAATCAGAAGACTTAGAGGGGTCACAGAAACAATGCTGGCCATGAGTTAGAGAGTGAGGATGACCTTTGTGACCCTGTCTACTCACCTTCATTTTCTGTGCTCTTAATCAATAACATTTTTGACATATTACTTCATTTGCATTTTTTAAGTAGTATTTTGTTTATTTGTCCAGACCTGTGATCACACTGTGGGGATTCTCAGTGGAAAAACTTCCTAATTCTGATGCTATTCAACAAATCCCCTGACACTGAAAGAGTTGTCCGGGAGAAATGACAGGATTATTCCCCTGCTGCCTGGTCACACAACTAGTAGGTGCCAAAGTACTATTCTTTAAGTGTGGGTCAAATCATTTCCTTAGGCAAGAAGCTTTGAGCGGCACCCCATTTTCCATTCAAACTCCTTTGTTTGACATTTAAACCCCCTCACACTCCGGATGCTGCTGGGGCTTCTAAGCTATTTATGCATTACTCCCCCTCTATTCTTCAGTACAGCCAAACTCTATTATTTGCTACTGAATGTACTCAACATTCTATCTCCAGTCTCTCGTTTTTGTATATAGTCTGTCCCCCATGCCTGGAATGTTTTTCCTTCTCACTTCTACCTCTTTGAACCCCTAGCTACCTTGAACACTCAGCTCAAATGGCTACTCTCTCAAGAGGCCTTTCTTGAGTACTCCAGTACTTAGTGCCTTACTACCATAGTGACTCTCTATCAATAAAATGGGGATGACAATATGTATGCTACCAACTTCACAGGCTTGTAAGAATCAAATGAGAAAGTGCACATAAAATGTTTTGTAATTAGAAAGCATGAAGTGCCATATTCATATGCAAATATATAGCTAAATTCATGCCATATGTAGTATCCTATATATACACTATATTTATGTGCATATATAGCTCTATTATTATATGTGTGTATATATGTATATAGACATGTATATGTATATGCCTATGCATATACCATTGAATTTACTATCACAATGAGGCTAGCTCCTCTGGACCTCCCAGCTGGGCACAAAGTGCTAATACATTTTTATGGTAACCAAGCTCTGTCTTATGTGTTACTCTTTATCTAGACCATATCTAATAATGGATAATGAAAATAATCATTTTAATAAGGCATGAACACATTGGCACTCCAGTCCTCTCTCCTCTGTTATCTCAATCCAAAATATGAAAACATTGAACAGAATTAGGAGGAGGAAATATAAACAGCTTGAGACAGAATTCAAGATGACATGCTGGGCAATTACCAATTTACATCAAAAATGATGGCACTGATGTAAGCTCCCTCAGAGTCAGACTGTTGCAATCTGTCTGTTGCGAACACACTCACTCAAATTCAAGCACACACATGGCCACACAGTATGTGCAGCATGAAATCCAAACTCAGGCGTGGTTTCAGATGTTCCCTGTTTTTGCTGGTTTTCTTTGCTTTTTACTGTTTAAATGAAATCCTTTAAAACAAAGTAATGGGGAAAAGGTCAGGTTACTCAAAGGTATAATCAAGTGGAAATGGGGAAAACTATTTTAGGAAATATATATATATAATACATATATATATATGGATTCATATTATCCTTATATATTATCTATTAGTACATTAGATGTAAAAATTCTTGATTTGCAGATGTCTCATAAAAAACAGAAAAAAGCCTTACTAACCCCCATAACTCCCACACAACCTACCTTATCCTTTTTATTCTACATCTCATATATTTTGCAGAACCTGCTCTGAGTTGGTCTAGGAATAACTCTACAGTAACATTTTAAAATTAAAAAGTATACTGAATTGAGTATAGGATAGAGAATGAGTATTAATTTGATTCCATTTTTAAACTTTAAGCACAGTTACAACTAGTTTTGGGCCATTGGAGTTTTGGACAGGATATAGAAATTAAGAGGTCAAGGATAGTACTTTTCAGGCAGGCTCCTCCTCTTCTTTTTTCCTCCATTAAAAGTGATTTCCTGCTATACTGAGATCTCTTGTCAATAGAAACCATGTCTCGTTATTTCTGTTCTATTCTTTCTCCCTACACGGAACACCACAGAGAGGAATGATTTCCCAGAAACTCTTCCTATACCTTTCCACTTCTTTGGCTAATTGCATTTGTCTTTTAAAAAATATGATGTTAAGATATCACTCATTATGCTTTTGGGAGGGCACATTTTATGTTGTTTGATTCAATAATAAAATTCCTAGTTATGGCTCTGATTAGGCCTTCATTTGAGATTAGAGAAGAGGTCAATATTTGACTTATGTCTTTCAGATATACCACTCTGCTAATGCTTTAATCCTTCTTAGTACACACAGAGAAAGAGCCTACTTTGTTCTTATGAAGATTTTATTTCAGCAGATTTCATATTTTTTATTCCTGTAATACCCAATTTCTCTCCCATTTATCCCACTAGTTGAAATTGATGAGACTGTTCATTGGTAACAGATTTGGACTGAAGAAAATGTAGCATTATGTCTTAAAAAAGAAGTCCATAGTTTCCTAACCACTCACCCTAGAAGATAAGTTATATTACATTAATGTATGTGACTATTTCAACTGTTCCCCAACATATTGGATATTTTGTCTTCTACTCTTCTAGGGACATAGTAGTATTTCACTCAAAATGATAGCATTGACTGTGGCTGATACTCGAATTAAGCTAAGTTGTCAAATGATTTCATGGCTTATACAATGTGGCAATATCCATCTTTTGGCCTGTTGGGATTTGGGAAGAGGCAGGCAAAGATAGCTAAAGACGTGCAATATTCTTCTTGAATCAATTAGGAAAGACAAGAAAAAAAATGTTTATAGAAATAAAATTGACTCATTTCTTTCCATGATAAGAAGTAATATACTATATCATTGCAGCCATGAATATAATTTAATTCAACAAGCAGGTATTAAACACCCAAGATGGGACAGTTTAGGAGTTCTTAAACGAAGGGTCATGATTTCTTTTGATATGGTAATAACTATATTGCAACATAATTGGTTCCCTTTATCATTTTATGTATTTTATTTTACACATCTAAACACTTTTTCCTGGGGTGTATAAAGGCTTTTTTATTTACAAAAATGCCCAAGGGTCCACGACATACACACAAAAAAAGGTTAAGAACCCTGGGCTAGGCAATGATCTAGATGTTGCAGATATAAAGACAAACAACTGAGGGACAGTACAGAAATATGTATCATAGCAAAAGAAACAAAAACCGGCAACTAAAAATATAATAACCCTGGTTCTTTGCAGTGTATTGTCTTCGGTTGAAAATTGGGTATCTGTGGCACATTTCAGTCATGTTTCCTTTCAGATTTTTTTTAGCTTGGGGAATTCTTCAGAGCTGGGCACTCCTGAATGATTGAGGGAATGAGGAGAGGCATGGGGAATCCTTTCCCATAAGTAAATCTGCAAAGGAATATATTTAGAATGCCATTCCTCCCCTTAATGATGTGACATTTTCCCCAACTCCTTCCAAGAAAATCGGGTTAAATGTTAGCAAGTGGTGTGTTTGTTGATCCTAGAACATTAGAATGGAGCTTAGAAATCTTTTCATTCACCTCCATAATCTCACTGGTGGGGGGGAAAGAGAAACTCAGAGAAGTTATGTGAGTTGATCAAGTTCATATAATAGCATAATATAGTAAGATAGTACTGGATTGTAAATCAGGAGACCTGGGTTCAAGTGCCAGCTTAATTTGCTATGAGACTTTGGACAAATCACTTCATTCAGAGCCATAACTAACATTTTTTAACACATGGGGACAAAGGTAGTATTGTGGGGCGGGGGGAGCAGGGAACAGCTGAGTTGTCTCATTTGGGCCACGGTCATCAGTCTGGGAGAAGTTATCACCTTAGGACCACACAAGGTGTCTAAGCTGCTGAAGTCAGAACAAGACTACTGGAATGAAGTTGAAGCCACAAGAGTGAGACTAGTGAAAAAAGGAAGTATACTCTACAATAGTGTTGTAAGTGGTCTCTAAATTCCCCATCCTGAGGAAAAACTCTGCTCACCTTTTGGCTCTGGGCCTCTGCTTTCATCTATAAGACGAGGGTGAGGGCTACATGACCTTCCTGCTCTTAAATTCTATGGTTCTTCATAACTACTTATTAGCAGGATCAGGAAGTAAAATGTCTCCTTGACACTTAGGCCAGTGATATTTCCATTAAATGGCATTGGCTCCCCAGAAACCACTCTTCATTTCATGTGTAATGAGTATGTCACCCTAGAATGGAGTAGAGGCGGGGAGAGAAAAAGAGGAGGGAATGCCTTCCTGCTTCTCCACTGGTGTACCACAGTTCCACTGTAAGCAGAGGGACTATTGAACAGCACATTCCACACGGCTCCCAAGTTCATCAGAGTCTCCTATCCTTGCCCATTAAAGACAGCATTGCCCTTTGCAGATTCAGCCCTCCCAATTAACCTCAGCCTGCCCTGCTCTAGCTTCCTTCTCTCATTTTGAAACAGACTGAGCTGATAAAGCCTTGGGTGCTGAAGGCTAAACTCACACTGATTAAAACTTTTCTGTTGCTGAGGGCAGACATCCATGGCTTTCCTAAGAAAGGTGTTTCATTTTAAGGAAGTATTTTTTTGTTCCATTTATTTTTTTTCTCCTTTTCTTCCTCTTTGATCCAACTTTCTGCTGTATGTCGTAAACTTTTACTGCTCTCCCATTATCTGGCCCTGCTTCTACTACTGTGCATTGTTTAAAAAAAAAAAAAAGGAGAATCCAAGGTTTAAAGAAAGGTTCCCACTCCATGGGTGCCTTTGGTTTCTTAATGTTTTTATGTATACTTTCAGGTGTACATGCTATAGACATTGAATATGTTGTGTACTTCTATAAAATGTAGCTTCTTGAAGCTCAGTACCTAGCAATGTGCCTGGTTGATAAAAGATACTTAAAATTGTGATTTTGTTGGTAAAAGGAGTTCCTAGGGAAGAAACTCACTCTATCAGTGCAGACTGGCAACTTCTACGACTTCTGGTTTTAGAAAGTTGCTTGTTGCTAACAACAACACAAAATAAATAATAGCAACAATTTCATGATGCTTCCAGGTTGATGTGAGAAACAAAAGCCTCCTGATTGGGGTCTGGCTCAGAGCTATGTGAACCAGATAAGGGTTGAATACTGAACCTGATTTTTTTCTCACCCAGGGGATACTTTTCATTTAGATAATTTGTGTTTTGTTTTTTAGAAGTAGAACATCAGACATGTTACAGCAGCAGGAGGCTCTCACCTGAAAGTTGCTGAAGCCCTGCTGGCTAACAGAGGGACAAGAGTACTGTATACATAATGCAGGATTTTTCAGATTGTTATCCATGGAACCCTGGAGAAACTGGCTAGTGTGTGTGTGTGTGTGTGTGGGTGGGTGGGTGTGTGGGTGTGTGTGTGTGGGTGGGTGTGTGGATGTGTGGGTGTGTGGATGTGTGTGTGTGTGTGTGTGTGTTGTAGGGCAGGTGGGTATTTCATATATAGCTTTTTTTGTTGAAAACTATTCAATCTTCTCATATTTATAATGTACACAAGCATATTATTAATCAATACAATTCTTTCTTATTCTTTTGCCAAATTCAACTCAGCATTATGGTGTACAGCTGCATTTGTTCCCAGGTCTCAAATCAAGGACTATTTCAGAAAATCCAACAACAGGAACAATACTTTCCATGATCTTCTCCCACCTCAAAAGCTCCATGGCACTTTGTTTATGTCCTTACTGAGGCAGTCATTACATTCTACTTTGTACTCTGGCTATGATCCATTTAAAACTGTAAGGGACTTTAGGGGTCACCTAGTTCAGTGGTGGCGAATTTAAACAGACATGGATTCCCAATAGTCCATACTGATTTAGAAAACCAGAATTTAACATCATGTTGTATTTTTGTAATTATTTTTGTTTCAAATACTTACTAATTACTTTTAATTTGATTCCGGCAGCTCTGAGAGCCTGTAGCCATTGGGGCATGAGTTTGACACATCTGATTTTAGTCCAGACACCTGATGTTACAGATGACAATTCTGAATCCCAGAGAGGTTAAAGGGCATGCCTAATAGTAAACAAACAATGAAAGTATCAAGATTTGAAGATAAGCTCTCTCAAACCAAATCCAAAACTCTTTCTGCAGCATCATGAAAACTTGGATTTACAATTCATTTATTTCTATACTTCAAGTATCATATCAAGCTGGATGAGCCCATAGAAGCTCATTTCCAATCTCCTCTTTTTACAACTGAGGGAAGAAAAGACATGAGAAGTTAAGTGTTTCTCTAAGGTCACTGACATATTAAGTTCCTGAGGCAGGACTGGAACAGGCAGGAGACTTCCTGACTCCTTACCTAGAGAGCTATCAACTAAACCACCTAGTTGTCTCTACTATTCACTCTATTAGACACTATACTGTGAGGTTAAGAACTCCATCTTTTTATTTTTAATTCCTTATAGTGAATATCACACATGGTATTCCTCATAACTGGTATTTAATAAATATTCATGGAATATATTGAAATTATATATTGCTAACAACAGACAAATTATGTATTATATATATGTGTGTGTAGGTGTATATATATATGTATAAATAATATTATGTTGATTTTGAACCATATTAAAAAGAAGAAAATTTTGTGTAAACTCCTAAAATCCACACCCCAAATCCTATAAATTACACAATCAATCAATAAGCATTTTGTCAAACATTTACCATGTGATATGCATTATGTTGCACCCTGGAAATACAAATACCCAAAAGTAAAGGAAAAAAAGAAATATTATTTGTAAAATCACAGAATTTAAAAGATGGAAGGGTCCTGAAGAGCCATTTAGTGCAAATGAGATCTAAAAGCAATTTCTGCTGTAACAAATCCAACAAAAGGTTCAGTCTACATGAAGACCTCCAAGGAGATAGAACTCATCACTCATTAGGGTAACACCAACCCTCCTGGAGCTGGTATTGTATTAGCAGAGATAACATGTGGCTCTGTGTGTGTGTGTGTCAGAGAGACAAAGACAGAGAGACAGAGAAGGAGAGACAGAGAAATAAGTTAATACAGAATAAATATAAAATGAAAACAAATTAATTAAGTACAAGGATAAGAAAGAAAGGCATGAGCAGTTCGGAGGATCAGGAAAAAAACTTTATGTAGTAGGTGATGGTTTAAATTTCTTCTTTAAAGAAGGAAGGAATGCTCTGAGGCTGACATGAGGAAAGAATACATTAAGGAGATGGAATGCCGCATGTAAAACATTGATTAAAAAAAAGCCAGTTTGATAGATTATAGAGTGTGGTAAGAATAAAAATGAACATTTGAGGCTAGAAAGATAGTTTGGGGTCAAGTTATGAAGGGCTTTAAAAGACAAATTGAAGAGTTTGTATTTGATCACAGAGGTAATCAAAAGCCACTGCTTTTTATTGAGAAGAGGTGTGACAGTCAGATATACACTTAAGACAAGTGACTTTGACACTGGTAAAGAGGATGGATTGAAATTGGAAAAGACATGAGATAGGGAAACCAATTTGAAATCATTTGCAATAATCCAAGCAGGAAGTCATAAGGGCCAGTACTAAGGTGATGGTTGTCTGAGGAGAGAGAAAGGGGTTGGATACTAAGAATGTTTTGAAGATAAATCAAGATTTGTAAATTATTTAATATGCAGGATGAGGAGGAATGAAGAGTTGAAGATAACACTTAAGAGTATGAATCTAGGAATGTGGAAGGATGATGGTGCCCTTGCCAGAAGTAAGCAAGTTTGGCTTTTGTTGGAAGTGAGGACTTTTCAGGAAAGATAATGAGTTTTGTGGTAGATGTGTTGAATTCATGATATCTCCATGACAGCCAGTTTAAAATGTTTAATAGAAACTTAGTGAGGTAGGACTAGGGCTGTAAGTACAGATTTTGGAGCCATCTGCATTGTTATGATAATCAAATAGTGAGGTTACTTGAAGAGAGTGATTACAGAAAGATGAAAAGAGAGGCCAGAATAGAGGCTTGGCGGACATCCACAATTAGAGGAAATATATAGATAATGACCCAGCAATGGAGATAGAAGAGTTGTCAGAAAGACTGGAGGAGAACCAAGAATGTGTAATGTCAGGAAAACACAGAGAAGAAACAATCTACAAGAGGAGAGTACTGTCAACAGTGTCAAGTATAGCAGAGAGGCCAAGAAGAATGATGATTGAAAAAAATAAATAATCTGAGTTTAGGCTAGATTACATGTATTTTTAGTGAATCCCAGCCAATTTCAATCCATTAATGCCTCCAACTATGTATAAGCTTATGAGAATGAGTAGAAGAGTTTTCAATCAATATTTTTGTAGTAATCAAGGGCTAGGATTTGACAAGAAATTTGAGAGAACAGTGTGACATATAACTGGCTAATAATATACATGAGATTTGGAAAATAAGAAAGTAAAATCAGAGTGGGGTTAATTACCTGTTAAAGTTTTGAAGGGCAGAGAGATTTGAGATCATGATTAGAATGAAGAGTAAACTGAGATGGAGTGAGGTATAGGGAGAGGCAGGATATGAAGTTTTGGACAAAAGAAAGTCAGTGTTTTCTATTAAGGAATATAATACTTGGGAAGAATATATTAGTGAGGACAGATGGTGACTACAGTGGTGCATAGCTGAGGTGAAACAAAAGAATAAGTCAAGGGATTTGAGGGGCTGGAGAAACTTGGAGGTTAAGGTATTTGAGGGAGTATCAACCCGAATTTTAACTCCTTTAGCAGAAGGGCAGATTGGGTAGGAGAAGAAGACAAAGAGGTACCGAATTCCTTGAAAGAAAAGGGAGAATGATTTCAGGACTAATAGAAAAAAAATCCACCATGATTTATAAAAGTGAAAAAAAATTTATAAAGTGTACTTTAGAGGGGAATAGGTGGTTGAGTAATGGTGGCAAAGGAAGATTCCTCAATTTGCAGGGGAGATTTCAACTCCAGGACTAGCACAGTCAATCTTCAACTTTCATGGGAGTAACATTCCTAGAAAATGGCATAAAAACAAAAAATAGGAATGTTGATACATTGAACCTACGGTAAAATAAGGAGTTTGATTCCTGTGACCACCAAAAACTTTAATCTTTCTCTAGAGATCATTGAAAATATGCTTTTCTGCATATAATTCTTTTTGAAAACATTAATTCTGATAATTTGCACATTTTCTAATCCAGTAATCATAAAATAACCCATGAAATACAATACATGAAATAAGATTAGTAACATGCAAGACACTTCTACTCATTAGTAATTCCACAGAATTCTGTGCTTTTCATAACACATGAACTCTGCAGTACCATAAATACTGTAAAGCAATACAAGTCTTGAAACTAAACATTTTTAACCTGAATCTTACCTTCTTCTGTGATAGTTAATTTTGACACTGTGATTAATGATGTAATTGGCAGCCTTGATGTCTGTAGTCAGCTGGTTGATTATGCCAAACCACCCTTCAAGTTGGAAATTGTTATTGGCACAATCTTGGGAAATCATTTGTCATCATCAATTTCACTGTCCTGATGACCTTGGCCATCACATCTAACTAACCCCTCATTGGTCAGCTCCTGAGGTTGCTCCTGCAGGATGTCAGAGACATCTTCTCCTTCCATATCCTTGAACCCATCACCTCTAATGATGTGCACCAGATGCATGTTTATTTCAACATTCTGCTTATGACTTCATCAATACTTTTAAAGACTTCAAAATCCCAGATACAAGCAGGCTGCACTTTTTCCCAACAGTTGTTCAAGGTAGTCTATAAAACATTTCTCCTGGCTATATTAATGTAGTTGATAACTTGAAGCATAGTGACAAATTTCCAGAAATTCATCATCATGGTTTCTGGGTTTGCTTCCAAGTAGTCACAGGCATGGCAGTACATTTCCCTGGTATAAAGAGACTTAAAGGCTTTTATGATTCCCTGATGGATAAGCTGGATCAATAATGTGGTGTTGGGTGTCATAAATGTCACTTATACATTTTTGTGGGCAATTCCCAGCTGTTCATGAATATGACCTGGTGCATCATTGGGAATTAAAAGAATCCTGAATGTAAGGTTCCTTTCCTGCAGTTAATGTTCTATCTCAAAAAATGAAGCAGTTGTTTAACCAATCCCAGAAGATCTCTGCAATCATCCACACTTTTCTATTCTAGCATCAATGTGCTGGCCTTCTGGCCTTGTTTCCTTTTAAAACTCTGGCATTTAGGGCTTGGTAGATCACCAGTGGCTTACACTTGAAGTAGCCACTGGTACTGGTGCACAAAAGTGGAGTAAAAGGATCCTTAAAAGCTTTGAATGGAGGGGCTTTGGCGATGGCTTTTTTCATGTATGTGCCCTCTTACCTGTTTCATAAATAGGCTAGTCACATTGGCATTAAACACTTATTCTTGTAGATAGCTTTTTTTTTCTCAATCAGTTCGTTCAACATATTCTGAAACTCAGCAGCAGCTGCAACAGCAGTAGAACTAGTTTCACCAGAAAGTTTCACATTTTTTTTTTAAAACCATGCCATAACTTAAAATGATAAAACCTCTCTTGGCTAGCTACAAAAGGCTTCGAATTTTCTTGGCCTTTAGTTACATGTTTATAAATTTGTTGGGCCTTCAAATGGATGGTTGCCATATTGACCACAATTTTTCACTCTTCCCCCATCTCATTTACTCACAATCTTCATGTTAGCACTTCCTAGAGCAGATTCAGAAACATTTTTATGAATACTTTCCTCCTTTTTTGCAGATGTAACAAATCATCAATTCGTTAACACCAAACTCATGGCTGACAGTGGCTGCTTTTACCTAACAACTTTTTATCACTAAGCTGCATTATTGACTTTACATATTTGGACTTGGAGCCCAAAGGATTTTCACTGTTCTTTGGGGGCATAATTGCAAAACAAAACTTGAGTTTTAAAGTTAAACAGTAAAAAATATATAAAAAATGCAGAGGGAGCTCTGTACTCTACAATGAGAGGGTGAATAAAATAAGTGAAGTACAGAGTAAGATATCAGCCACTCCACAAAAATGAATGCATTGCATCTCTCATTTTTTCTGTGTTGTATAAAGCCACAAATGTGCAAGGTTACCAATCCAATCACATGAATGCTTGAAGTTGTGAAAATTCAATATGCAAGTGTTGAGGATTGACTGTGTATCAGTGGGTATGAGAGAAGGCACAATCAGAATTGATGGTGACAGCCCAGGATTGTAACTGAATAGGCTTTTGCTTAATTTGGCCTCAAGGCTTGGGTTAAAGTAAAGACCTGGGTTGGAATATTTAAAGAAAATTGGTACTTGAAAGCTGATACAAACAGAGCTATACTATTATGCGGTGCAATAAAATAGACAAGGTGAGAAAAAACATGCATATATACAATACAGCAATACAGATCGATAGAGGTTTGTCTACAGATACAACAAATTCATCTACAGCAAAGTTGGAGGGAGATGTGTCAGGGGAAAAATGCTAAAGTTGGGGTTCAGGTAGCAAAATTATATACCCTAAAATGGATTTGGTTGAGTATAGGTCATGGTACAAGATGTGGGAGGACCATTCCTAATCACAAGATGTGGAAGAGAAGCTCTTGGGGGTGAATTACCAATACTGGGTTTAGAGGGGAGCTGAGCCAAGATGGCAGAGAAGAGACAGCAACCCAGCCAAACTTTCCCACCAATCCCCTCCAAACAGCATTAAAATAACTTGCCAAATCAAATCCTGAAGTGGCATAGCCAACAAAAAAGTAAGGTGAATTATTGTCCAGCCCAATAAAACTTGGAAGGTCAATAGATGACGTCTATAACATTAAGGTGGGGACCAGTGCAGAGTACACATGGTATCAAAACCAGCTCTGGACCTTGAAGAGGGCTGCAAACAGCAGCAGAAGCAACAGCAAATTTGTGAGCTCTCAGCCCAAAGACAGTAAGAGGTTTAGACAGCTGGTCAGAAAGAGATTACAGGGCACCCCGCACTAACATTGGGGGCAGGACCTGGTGCTCCAATTCCATCACCCATAGACAATGTTGGGTCATAGTTCCAGGGTAGAAAGGAGCAATTGAGGTGAGTCACAAGGGAGTAGGGGCCCTGGCATTATTTCTAGGGCAGAGAGAAGCTCTAGCACTTGTTGCTGCAGGGGAAAGGGGACTTCCTAGGTAAAGACCAGACTGAAGACTAGGACACGAGTGACCACAACTCTCCCAGGATAATACCACTTTGAAAGTATGAAAAAAATTGAAGATCCCCAGAACTAGCTCTGAAAATAACAGCACAAAAAAGCCTGAAGATTGGGACTGTGTCTCAGCATCCCCAGCTGAGCAGAGCGCAACTTTAACATAGGGTTCCAAGTCAAGAAATTGGCTGAAAATGAGCAAATAACAAAAAAGAACCTGAGTATAAAAAGCTACTATGGTGGCAGGGCAGATCAAGATACAAACTCAGAAGAAGACAACATTGAAAATCGCTACAAACAATGCCTCAAAGAAAATTGGAGACAAGTCCAATCAGAATTCCTGAAAGAGTTAAAGGAGATAAGAATAGTAACAGAAAAATGGAAAAATAAATGAGACTAATGCAGAAAAATTATGAAAAGAGAATTAATAAAGGCAGCTATTTGGTGCAGTGGATAGAGCACTGGCCCTGGAGTCAGAAGTACCTGAGTTCAAATCCAACCTCAAATACTTGACATTTAGTAGCTGTGTGACCTGGGCAAGTCACCAAACCCTAATTTCAAGAGAGAGAGAGAGAAAGAGAGAGGAGAGAGACAGACAGACAGGCACAAAGAGAGAGAGACAGAGACAGAGACAGAGACAGAGACAGGGAGACAGACATAGAGAGAGAATTAATGGCTTGGTAAAAGGGATGCAACAATATGAAGAAAAAAACCTTAAAAACAGAATAGGCCAAATATTAAGAAGCACAAAAATGCACTGAAGAAAAGAATACCATAAAAATCAGAACTGACCAAATAAGAAAAAGATATAAAAAAGTTCACTGAAGAAAATAATGCTTTAAAAAACAGAATTAGGCAAGTGGAAGCTAATGATTCCATGAGACATCAAAAAACAATCAAAGTCAAAAGAATGACAAAAATGGAAGAAAATGTGAAACATTTCATTGGATAAACAATTGAACTGGATAATAGATTGAGGAGATATAATTTTAAAATTATTAGACTACCTGAAAACTATGATACATTAAGGCATCAGAACAGTTTTCTTTTACAATTTTTTTAAATAAGATGCACATGCATGCACACATGTGCACATACACACACATACTCATTTGGGTATAGAAATCTATCTTGCCAGACAGGGAAGTAGGAGGTAAAGGGGATGGTGGTGGTAATAAAAGAGAAGAAGGATTAATGGAGGCAGTGGTCAGAAGCAAAACAGACTTTTGTGGAGGGGGAAGAGTTAAAAGAGAGAGAAGAATAAATAGAAAACTTAGGAGAGAGGGAAATACATAGTTAGAAATCAAAACTGTGAATATATATGGGATGAACTCATCCATAAAATGGAAGTGGAAAGGAAAATGGATTTGAAACCAGAATCCAAAAATATCTTATTAACAAGAGACATACTAGTGGCAGCTAGGTGGTGTAATGGATAGAGTCCTGGCCCTGGATTCAGGAGGACCTGAGTTCAAATCCAGCCTCAGACACATCATACTTACTAGCTGTGTGACCCTGAGCAAGTCACTTAACCCCATTGCCTAACCAAAAACAAACAAACAAAAAAATCAAATCTGGCCTCAGACCAAATACCTGACACTTACTAACTGTGTGACCCTGGGCAAGTCACTTAACCCCAATTGCCTAAAAATTAAAAAAATTTTAAAAAAGAGACATACTTGAAACAGAAGGACCCACACACAATGGGTTAAAAAAAAAAAAGAGGACTGAAGCAGAATCCATTATGCTTCCAGTCAGGTAAAAAACAAAACAAAACAAACAAACAAAAAAAAACAAGAGTAGCAATAATGATCTCAAAGTGAAAACAAAAATAAACCTAATTAAATAGATAATCAAGGAAACTACTTTTTTGGTAAATGGTACCATAGAAAATAAAGTAACATAAAAAAATTTTGCAGTAAATTTCTTTGATTAAAAACCCCATTTCTCACATATGGAGGGAACTGCATTAAATTTATAAAAATGAAAGGCATTCCCTAACAGATAAATTGTCAAAGGTTATAACCAGGTTTTTTTTTGGTTTTTTTTTTTTTTAGGCAATTGGGGTTAAGTAACTTGCCCAGGGTCACACAGCTAGTAAGTGTCAAATGTTTGGTTTGAGGCCAGATTTGAACTCAGGTCTTCCTGATTTCAGGGCTGGTGCTTTATCCACTGTGCCACCTAGCTGCCCCCTAAACAGTCATTTTTCAGAAAAAGAAATCAAAGCTATCTATAGTCATATAGTCATATAAAAAATGTTTAAATTACTATTGATTAGATAAGCACAAATTAAAACAACTCAGAGATACCACCTCACACCTATCAGATGAGTTAACATTATGGAAAGGGAAAAGGAGAAGGAAAAGGACAAATACACTGTTGGTGGAGTTATGAACTAGTCAGACCATTCTGGAGAACAATTTGGAACTATGCCCAAAGGGCTATAAAATATTCATTCTCTTCTACCTGGCAATACACCACTAGATCTTTATCCCAAAGAGATCAAAGGAAAAGGAAAAGGACCTTTGTGCACAAAAATATTTATAGCAGCTCTTTTTGTGGTGACAAAGAATTGGAAATTGAGGGGATACCCATCAGCTGGGGAATTGCTGAACAAGTTGTGGTATATGATTGTAATGGAAAAGTATTATGCTATAAGAAAAGACAAGCAGGCGGATCTCAGAAAACCTGGAAAGAATTACATGAACTGACACGCAGTGAAGTGAGCAGAACCTGGAAAACATTGCACATAGTAACAGCAACATTGTGTGATGATCAACAATGATTGAATTAGTTCTTCTCAGCAATACAATGATTCTAGATAATTCCAAAGACTAATCATGAAAAGTGCTATCCAGTTCCAGAAAGAGAACTAATGAATTCAGAGCAAATTGAAGTATAATTTTTTTTCACTTTCTTTATCTTTCTTGCTTTACAATGTGGCTTCTTTTGCAACATTTGAAAATATTTTTGCACAATTTGCAACATTTCCGTAATTCGGAAGCATGCATTGCCTGATTTCACATGCTTAATTGACATCATATTACCTGCATTCTCATCTCATGGAAGAGGAACTGGATATAGGGAGAGAATTTGGAACTCAAAAAAAAATTAAAGAATCTTAAAAATAAATAATATTTTAACTTAAAACAAATTTGTACAGGAAATGTTAATAATCAAATATGATATAAGTGTATTTTTCATTTCCCACTTATTCATGAAGGAGGGTATGGATAAACTTATTTGAACTGGTCAAGTGGAAGCAGGTATATAATACATAACTTCGCAAAGTAAAAAAATTGCAAGATTACCTTAAAAAAAATACTTTACTTGAGTGAGGAAGACTGAGGGAAAGTTGTTTTTTTTTTCTGAACAGGATCAGAAACTGGGAGAGGATCTGGGTTCTAAGATAGGGTCTAAGGTAATAGAAGGGGAATAACTCAGACTTCTGCAGTTTGTCAGGAATTTTATCCAATCAGAAGTTGTGAACATTGGTCAGAATAGTGCATTAAGCACCATTTTGTCTGTCTTTGCTGATATGCTTTATTAGTATTAGGATCACTTAGCCTAAATGTATTCATTTTGGAGTCCTATGATTATAATGAAAATATCAAACAATATAAAAATTACAAGTATCCT
Organism: Vombatus ursinus; assembly: GCF_900497805.2. NCBI lineage: Eukaryota > Metazoa > Chordata > Mammalia > Diprotodontia > Vombatidae > Vombatus > Vombatus ursinus. The sequence goes on along the minus strand of NW_020949351.1, from coordinate 2,999,589 downwards.
ACCCTAGTAATAGAAGCATCATTTAGCCTGCAGGCTCTGAATCCAGCCTGGCCCTCGCAACATCATCCAGGGGAGCTATCTCTTTGGAGAAGAGATACAACATCCCTACTACCAGCATCACCAACTTCTGAAGAACTGCCACCAAAGTGCACATGAGTCCCAAAGTACTTAAACAGCATCTGCCCCCACCCTAAATCCTATGATTTTGCTTCTGGCCTGGCCTTGCAACCCTCATTCAAGTTGTAAACTTTTGTGTAGATGCAAATTGGTAACTGCTTCTATAGGTGTTTTAGTTGCTTCACCCAGAGCTTCTGAAGACCCATAAAATAGTTATTTCCATCAAATTCCTTGGCAGTGTCAACAGGTTCAACATCAGAAATGGATATGATTTTATCCATGAAAAAGGACATTAAAGAAGATGCATTACCATGTGCTTTTCTGTTAGGCTCTAAGAACAACTAGGCCTTTCCCCTTGACATGCAGCTGAAACCTCCTACATGTGTCCCCCAAGAGAATGTGAACTCCATGAAACTATTTGCATTTGTGTTTCTATTTGGATTCCCAGTGCTTCATTTTATGCTTTGTAAATAGGAAACTTGAATGTCATTCCATTCACTCATTCACCACTTGATTAGAGCTCTGTAATTTTCCCCCCAAAATCTAAAACTTCCTCATCTAATACATTCTAAAGCAAAAGTAGTATCTATTCCTGGTTTTAAGTAGATTGAAATATTTTCCTTCACTCTATAATACTTTACTCAGTGAGACAACAAGATGGTACCTGCCAGTGAGCCAAGGAAGTTATTGAAATCATAACCCTATTAGTCATTACAGTGGGCATGATATATATACTGTTTTTCTCCTAAATGTTTCTTTAATAAAACCTTGTAAAACTCCCTATTTAAAACTATATATATATATATAATATATATATGCTAACAACATTAATCTTTCTTTAAGAAATTATTAGAGTAAGTAAAATTCAGTTAATTTCCCCTTTCACTTATTTATCACACACATATACAATAAAGTATAACAAAGACTGGGAGAACAAAAAGGAGAAGTATAGAATAATAAAGCATCCTTGACTGTATCACTCTTGCAATCTACAGTTTCATTTGCAAAATGAAGCATAAAATTTAAGTTATGATAGTGACCTTATATAATTCTCAATACCCTTAGGCCCGAGGATCTCATTTTCCTCATCTGTAAATTAAGGTAATATTGACAAGAGGATCTAAGTTTGGGGATTTGGGGGAATACAAGAGCATCAGGAGCCAAGATGAAGTAGTAAAAATAATTTTAGTAAAGTTATATGAGATAAGAGGAGTTTATAGTTATAATAGCAGTGAGCTATCTTTATAACATTCTAGCATATCTGGTCATTTACCAGCATTATGAGATTGATTTGTGCAGAAGCTTCACTGAGCTAGGCCAGATCAATACTTTTCATATGAAATTTGATTGTTTATACAGGAACTAGAACAGTAATTGGATCTTGCCCAACAGGTGTCACCCAATGGTTTAGCACTTGGGTAAGGCACAACACACGTTGTCAAATAAGGAAATTCTAATTGCTAGGTTCAAGCTGAGGTTATTAACTATCTGAAACTGAGGGAGACTTTTTGTTCAATCTGAATTCACATGAATAAAGTCTTCTTCTGAATTCCCTACTGTCAACAAGAGATTGAACTTGATGGTCTCTAAGATCCCTTTTAGTTCTGTCTAAATGTTAGTCATTATTAGATAGAGAGCCACTCGACAGTCAGAGAAATATGGGTTCAACACCTGCCTCAGAAACACCTGGACTATGTGACCCTTTGCAAGTCACTTAAAATCTCATTGTTCTAGTCAACTGAGAAAACTCTAAGTTGTGAAGCAGTGTAAATCCACATTCACAGAAGTAATATCTCTCATTTTATAGTTCCCTATACCAATGAATTCTCAGGTCCTATACCTATTCCTACTATTATTATTACTATTAACCTAATTGTCATTACTATTTTATCTCAATAATATATTTATTAAAATTTGTCACATAAATTTCTATTTGAATGGTATTTAAAGAAAATATGCAAAATAGTCTTATGAAAACAAAATGTCCTACAGTAAAATTCAATCTAACTTCCTTCGGGGAATGGATTGTTCCATATAAGAAAGAATGCAAAATAACAAAAGCAGAATGTTTTACTATAACATTTAATTTAACTTCCATCAGGAGGAATGAATTGTTCTATATAAGTAAATTGTAACATAATTAGGGCTGTTTTTTTAAAGGTAAACATTTTAAATGAAAATTTCCTGAAAATATACTTCACACTTCTCTGTTTTCATAAACAAAACATTCTGAACATAATTTAAACTTTTCTTGTTGACTCAAGGTCACCATTATGAATTTCAATTTTTGTATGGTTCTGGAACACAGTGATGTTCTCAGAGACTGTTGAGGTGTTTAGGATTTTTTTTCCTCAAAAATAACCCCATATTATTGTTTTTAAATTTTTATAATTGCTTTTTTATTATTTTTCTCTTATTCATTCAACAACTGCTTATTGAAGATCTATTATGTGCTAGATACTATGGGACATACCAACCTGAATAAGACATAGTCTTTGTCCCTACAGGGGTTTTCATTTTAGTAGTAAAAATATAATATACAGTTTTATATAGTATTAAGAATAACAAAAAGTATTTGTTCCTTAGTGTTTAGTAACTGTTAAACTAATCTTGCAAAATATTAAGGAATATAAATCTTGTTCAACTATATAGGTTTTACATTTCAAGAGGTACAAAAAGGAACTACTGTCCTGCTGTGGTATTTTACCCAAAGTCAGCACTTAATAAATATTTGATTAAATTGGATTGAATTGAAATAAAGTGTTATCCCACAGGAGCCTGGAACACTGTCTCTTCTTTTATTTTATGGTATTCATTATCTGTTTTATTGTATGTGGCAACAAATGATATACTGTCCACTCCTACCTCTTGTGTTATTATTGCATTGTTTGCATTTGTATACTACTATGGTATATATGTTTTGCTTTCTCAACTAGACTGTAAACTCCTTGAGTACAGGATAGTATTGAATACTTTGCTTTCTCCAGAGTTCCAACTATGCACTTTATATCCAACACTTATTAAGAGTGTTGATTAATTCATCAACAATACCTTAGCAGCAGGTTTATGCCACGTAACTCATCCTATAACTCGTTACTTATTGGACATTCTGATAATTCACTTCAGACTTCTAAGTGACTAAAGGAGTATTTAGTGCTTTCCCTCCTCCAATTAGATTGTGTTTACTTATCTGTTTATATGTTGCATCCTCTGGTGGAATACAATCTTTTGAGGGCAGAAACTATTTTTCATTCAATTTTATATTGTTGGCATCTAGAATTGTACCTTCTTGTATATAGCAGGCATTTAAATGTTTGATGTTTTTTGTTTTGTTTTAATAATTGGAAATGGATAATGAGCACACAAAGTAAATTTTATTTAACCTCGGAGATCCTACAAGCAGCTTGGGCAGGGTTATGTAGACCTAGGCATTAACTCTAAGGTTGTCAAAAGAGAACAGATATGGGCATCAAGAAAACAGGGAATCAGGAAATATGAGAGGAGAGTGGGGTGGGATGAGGTTCACACACATTCCATCAGTAGGGATTTGACCAATCTCATATTAAACCAGAGGATAACACTGTCATCCAAGCTGACATGAATACCACTATTTTATTAATATGTTTTGTTTTTGCTTTGCACATATGTATAGATTATACTCCCTTTGTGGGAGGGCTTTTATAACAAAGTTAAATAATTAATGGATAGCATGTTTTATCATCAATCTTATTGGATCATGAATGGTTATTTTATTGATCGTAACTTTACAGCTTTGAAAATTGTTTACTCAGTGTTATGCTCATTTCATTCTTTTTCAGTTTGTAAAAGCTCTAAAAATTGTTCATATTATTGATGTAATAATATAAACGATTCCTCTGATTCTGCTCACTTCACTGTGTTTTTCTGTCTTTCTGAAATCACCTATTTGCTCATTTCACACAGTACTCTATTGCATTCATATACCACAATTTCTTCAGCCATCCCTCAATTTGTTCTTCATTTCCAGTGTCTTGCTACCATAAAAAGAGCATATTTACACATATGTATATAAATATACACATATATGTATGTGTATATTTATGCACACATGCATACGCATGCTATATTTGCACACATATTTTATATATGCAATGTGTATATATATGTATGTATTTTGTGTGTACACACACACATACAAGAACACATGTATCTGAGGGAAGATTTTGGATTTGGGGCTGGAAGTGCTCTATAGGAAATAACCAAACTAAGTTGTTTGTATATCCATTTTGCACTGTATAAGTCAGTTCCATTGATGCAATTCTACAAGACTGATTGGTTGATTATTTGACTGATACTTTTTGTATTACTGAATTCTTTTTACAAGTATTGATGCTCACTATATTACTGAATTGTATTTGTATATATCGTATATATTATGTGTTAATGAGTCCTACAGAAGTATGTTAGAGTCAGCTAGCCTGCCAGGGAAACCTCCTGGATACCTGAAAATGAAGCCTGAGGAGGGAGTTTTAGATTTGGAAATGGGACTCTTCCCTACTAGAAGGAACCAAACTCTCTCTCTCTCTCTCTCTCTCTCTCTTTCTCTCTCTCTCTCTCTCACTCTCTCTCTCTCTCTGTATATATATATACATATATACACACACACATATATATACATACATATATATGTTTATATATTTGTTTTCTACCTTATATTAAGCTGTTAAAATCAGAAGTATTAATGATGACATTTTGTATTAGAGTACAATGTATTTTTGCAGCCAGCTAGCCTGGCAGCAAGGCCCTAAGAAGCCAATGTGCCTCATAGAAACTGCAGAGGTTCTTAGACTTGGAATCATGCTCTATATAATGTGCTCTATATAATGAACTAAGTTTTTTGTATATTTTATACCTTATTTTGTAATTTCAAGTCAGTTCCATTGGTATAATTTTGCAAACTTCATTGGTTTATTTCTTGATTACTCAGTATTTGTGGATAATTCTAATTTTTGTTTGTACATGTAGAATGGTATATATGAACATAAAACAATTGTTTGGAGACAAGTCTAAGGTGGAAAAAGTAAATGAATGGAAATTGCTCTCTTGACCACAAGAGGACTATTCTATATAAGTACTGATAGCAAGTTTACCATGAGTAGTCTGGCCTCACTAGATTCCTGCTACCTAGTAGAAATGTTCATATTCTTTGGCATTCAAACCAATATAGGTGATTGTCTATAGGAACTGGCCTAAGGTTTTTTGAATAATATATATTTGTTTTATACCTTGGAAGCAAAACATCAAAAAGCTAAAAAAAGAAAAAAAGTAAGGGTAAAGGCTAATTGAGTTAATCAATCAATTATCCTGCTCCAATTAAAGTAAGTGACAAGATGCTATGCCCTGATACCTTTGTCAGGTGACAATAATCAATCAGTCAATTAGAGGCAAGAACTAAGTGTGAATGAGACCCTGTCATTTCTGAATTAATCAATCAATCATAGGCTTTAGAATAAGCCAAAAATTCTTTGATCGATTTAGAAGGCCACAAAGGTCAATTGATGAAGTGAAATGACAACATATAAGAAGTATTTTCAGATTGGCTAAGAAGACTTGGTCACACTTCGTGAGGCTGTATAAATTCAGTAAACTCCATTGGAATTGGGGGTTCCTGTATCTAGGAATTTAATGGCAGAAACTTCCAGCCACAACTTTGAGTAGGAATAGATTGGGGGAGGGAGAATGAGAGGAAACATGGCTCCCTAAATCCCACCTTAACTGGAGGAGAAGTTTTTGAAGTTTGGAACTTCAGAGGATTTTGAAATTCAATAATAATAGTGCTCCTATAACAGCAGTAGCTGGTGGCATTGAATTCCTCCAGATGTGAGAATATACTGGATAGGAAGTATGAAAGAAGATTCAAGGTTCTATTATAAGCCCAATGGAAATGGGATAGCATACAGGTACTTCATGGGCACCCTGTGAACGGGAGAAAAAGATTTCCAGCAACTAAAAACTATGAGTTACTCCTTTGCCTTACATGGTCTCTAATCTCTAGCCAGTTTTTTCATAGATACATTTTGTACCTGTGGGAGACTCCCAGAGTTTTGAAGGGATATTTTGTACCATCTATACCCTTGTGGTAAATACCTATTTCTAAATGCTAAGTGTGGTAACTGATATGAATTAATAACTGGGTTGGGGGAGAGCTACAGGCAAGACTACTGCTAGGGGCTTGTGACCTACAGTATTAGGAAACAACCCACCTGTCAGGAATTGACATTTGAGGGGATAATTAACCCCCGACAATCTAGCCTGCCAGTGTTAGCAAAAACTGGAAAAATAACTCCAGAGCATATGCTACATAAGCAAAACAACAGTAAAAGGATACTATGCAGAGGATCAAGGCAGAGTCAACACACTGCAGAAAACACTAAGGAAGGTTGCACCAGGAAAGTCAATGCTAGGGAAAAAGTAAAATTAGCTAAGAGATGTATATGAAGTGGAAGTCAGGAAGATTAGCATCAAGCTGGAGATGGATGTGTTATCTGGGCAGCTGGTACCAGAACAAAGAAGCTAATGGGATAGACCAAATGTAAAAGCTGAATGAGGGAGCCAGGATCCTAAGACCTAATCCCAGGAGTAAGTCAAGGCAAATTTTGCCAACTCTTTTAAAGAGGTCTGAGCCGCTTCTAACTCTTCTTGAAGGGATGACATGCACTTTCCAGGCACCAGTAGCAAGAATTTGAAGGACCCTTTTCAAGATGAGCACTTAGGTGTTAACATAAACAACATCAGGACCCTAAGGGCAGAATGAGCTATGGCTATTTTAAGCACAGTGTTTGTGCCCTTTCAACAAGGTGAGACATAAGGAAAAAAGAATTAAGGAGAATAACTCTGGGGAGAGAAATGTGACTGTAATGAAGAAGAACAAATTAAACACCTATCCAGTGTCTTCATCTTTAATTCTTCTGGGGAATAATGTGGTAATGTGACATAGGTTGCCTAGGCAGGAATCTAAAGTGGAAAAAGGCAGCTTGTGGGATGGGTGGGGCAACACAATTACAGGCAAAAAAGGGAATCTTGATAAAAGACCCAGCGAAGAATGTAAAAACATACAAGAGGGAGGTAGAAATGGCATATAAATAGAAGGAAACCTCAACCAGAACAGATGGTGCACAGAGCAAATGGTTGAGGAGGGTAAGAGAAGGAGTGCAGACAGGGAGAATGACAGAGATCCCTGAAGGTTATGAAAAGTTAATATTTTTTGAGAAAAAAAAAGTTGAAATCTAAAGAGTAATTTTAAGACTAAGGTCACAACAACATAAAATGTAGTCTATGCAAATGAAAAAGTAATTACATGCTAATTATGCTAATTGAACACTGTAGAGAGCAGCCAAAGAAAGCAAAGAAATCTAAAAGGTTTTACACTAAAATTAATTCCAACACATTTCTTTATTCTGGTAACACAGTTAATGATATAACAGAAAACAGAAAACCAAATTCTCCCAGTACTTTAATTATTCCATAGTAGTTAGCTTAGCATTTGGAAGGCTACTCACTAATCCTTTTTATTATTATTATTTGATCTACAATGGCCTGAAAGAGTGATTTCTTAAATTTCTCTACTCTCAGATATAGATTCTGGAACTAAGATCATTACATTCCTTATATGCATCTTCAATCTACTTAACATTGAGAGTAGCAAGGCCTTTGTACTCCTTAAGTTTAAAAGCCAGTTGAAAATAATTATAGTTTCTCTATATATAGTCAATCCTCAACATTCCTGTGTTTAAAAATTTGTATGATTTTATTAGTAACCTTCTTTTCACTTTCTCATTATCAACCATACATATTCACACTGCAGGAGGAAAAAAAGAGAAATAGCATCCCCTCAGGTTTGTAGTGTGACTGCAATCCTACTAGACACTTCACTGGTCTTCTTTACCCTAGTGTTGTAAAGAGCTTCCTGATCATTTGTTGTATATTTTCGTTTTTTGCATTTGAAACTCAAATTTTATGTTGCAAGTATGCCCCTAAAGCCTAGCACAAGTTGTTTAGATTCTAAGGTGATATGGAGAACTCACCAGCCTCAACTTCTTCCAGCAGTAGTGATTAAAGTCCCTGCAACCTCTCCTTTGGTTTTCAGAGGGCAGCCAAAGGAGAGAGGTTTGAAGTATAATATACAGTATAGTGCTCTCACACCACCATCTGACACAGCAGAAGGTAAGATTCAGGTTTAAGACTTTTAATTACTTTTTAAAAATTTAATTTGCTGTATAAGATAATTTAGAATTTGTATATTTTGAAAAGTAAATATTGATCAAAATCAAAATTTTGTTTTGTTTTGTTTTTTATTGAGATGTTAGCACAAAAAGTCATAAAATTCTAGGGAATTACTAGTGAGAAAAATTTTGCATGCTACCAATTTTATTTTGTGAACTGTATTTTATGCATTGTTTTGCAGTTCCTGTGTTAGGAAAAGTGAAAATGAAAAATGCAAATGGAAAAAAAGCAAAAAAGTTAGTGCATATTATCAGAATTAATGTTTTGTTAAAAAAAATTATATACAGAAAAGTGTATTTTCAGCAATCTCTAGTGAAAGAGTATAATTTTTGATGGAACTATTTCCCATAGATTCAAGGTATCAACATTCATGTTGTTTTTTTTTTTTATTTTCAGGCTATTTTATAGGAATGTTACTCCCATGAAAGTGGAGAATTAACTGTAACAACATTAAACCAATTATGAGGTAACAGTGGCTATCAAAAAAAAAAAAAGCACAGATAATGGTCCAGTTTCCACGCATCTCTTTGTATATGTGGTGGCCCTTTCTCATAGAGATAAAAGGACATCACTCTCAAAGTAGAAAGTTTCCTAAAAGGTAAAAATTCCAACAAAGAAGAGGTCTACTCATGCCTGTTCTCTCTTTATACTATTCCCAAATCGTCATTCAGATCTTTCCAATTCTTTGTATTCAGATCTCTCCTGACTTGCAAGTTTAAATAAATCCAATTTTGATTTTCAGATCACTTCCCAGGAAGAATATTGTTGTCTTTAAAGGAAGACAAGTCAATATTTTATAATAATGTGATTTGGAGTTTATCAGCCTTCAGTGCAACATGAGAACATGTGGTACAGCCTAAACTAGTATGATAATGGCATCTGAGAGTGTGAGTTTGAATCTTAGCTCCTACAGTTTTGAACTGTGTGTGCTGAAGCCAGCTGAAATAGCACTAGAAAACAGATGGTTAAATTTTCAGTGTGAGTATTTCACTTCAGAAATCAGCAAACACTATAAATCAGGATTTGATTCACCGTTTAATTATTGTCTTGACTTAATAAAGTACAAATTAAACTTTAAAATGTGGCCTAGGTCTTTTTTTTTCCATTCAGACAGTTGTTAAAAATTTGCCCAAATGCCCCTGTGTATGTATGAACCTATAAGTAATTTCATCCAGATCCATAACTAGGGAGGAATGTATAGGCAGTGGGGTCACATGCCTAAAATAAGGTTCTACTAATATCCAATTATCTCCAGACATTGCTACACTGATCAATGATCAAGCCTGTTTTTTCCACATATCAATAAATATGGTTTTTTAAACTGTGGTGTAGAATATCCTTTAAAATTCAGTTTTCTTGTTGTTCTGTCATTTCAGTCATGTCCAACTCTTTGTGACCCGATTTTCTTGGTAAAGATGTTGGAGTGGTATACCATTTCCTTCTCTAACTCATTTTACAGATGAGGAACTGAGACAAACTGGGTTAAGTGACTTGCCCAAGGTCACACAGATAGTAAGTGCCAATCTGATGGCATTATTAAATCCTTAAGCATTTTAAAGCTGAAATCCTATGCTTATGATAGAAACAATTTTGAACCCTGAAAGAGGCTTTGAGAAGTCCTATGAAATGAGAATTGGGGGTTTTTTTGTTTGTTTGTTTTTAGCACAAACACCCCAGAACACATTTCCAATTGAGTGTTGTCCCTTTCAAAGTAATCAGGTTGGGAAGATTCTGCAGCTGTTGAAAGTAGGTTTAAAAAGTCTTTTAGAATTGCCTTCAAAGCCTGCAGTACATTTTTTGAAATATCCTTAACAGTAGCAAAACTTTATTTCCAGAATGTAGATTTATATATTTTTCAAAAACTACCAAAAACCCAGCTAAGGCTGATGAATAAAGTGAACAAGACTACTTGGGGTTAAAAACAAATATGACCATAAACCACTGAGACTGATTTTTCTGATGTGACTCATAAGCATGTTCTGAGAGAGACAGAGAGAGAGAGAGAGGAGTTGTTTTGAAAATAAGTATACAGTGTTTCTAAAGGGGAATACTTTGAAGGGCACTGCATTCATCTGGATTCATAAATTGCTTATTAAACTTGTCAGTACCCTACCCCTATGCTTGGAATATGCTCCCTTCTACTCACCACAACTCACAGATTCTCTGTCTCCCTTCATGGCTTGGTTCCAGGGCTTGCCTCCTACAAAAGACTTTTTCAATCCCCTTGGTTCTAAATACTACTTTCCCATTATTTTGTGTATGTACGTATGTGTATATAAATATATATATATATGTGTGTGTGTGTGTGTGTATGTGTGTATGTATGTATATATGTATGTATGTGTGTATGTGTGTGTGTGTGTGTGTGTGTATATATATATATATATACACACACCATATGCAATGTAAATTTCTCCCCCAGCTCTCTCCACCAAGTGAATGTAAGCTCCTAAAGGGCAGAGATATTTTTGTTTTTGTAACCCCAACACTTGGTTCACCAAAATGCAAGTAGCAAATGCTTAATAAATGCATGCCCAAATTGAATTTTATTACCTATCTCATTATTTTTTAGTCCTAGTCCTATTCCCCTTACCTCCAGGAATGACTATGCAATATAATGTACTTTCCTACTTCTACATTTAGCGGTTTGCACACACTTAAGGAAATAACTCCACTTTCTCATGCCTAAATTAGTTTCAGTAAAAATCTATTTGTGTACTTAAGTTATAAGGAACATATTCTTGTTTTAGCTTCATACCTTGGTTAAAGCCACAATCATGACTGAAAAGCAGAATTCTTTCATTTTGTTTTAGAAATTTATAACTCATTTTAGCAATCTCATTAGTGATTGTTAAGTTGCATTGGCAGAGCTGTTGAGAAATAAAAGAGAAGATGAAAAATCAGTACATTATATGGACTTTCATATTACTCAGTGATGAATATATATTGAGCAATCCATGACTGAACATGGGAAATGGAAGGATTAAAGTGTCTGCCTGTTCACCAGGTCATTTCTCTTCCCAGGGTGTGAAACTATACCATCAAATACCTGACATCCTGTACATTGCTTTGAAATTATGTCTTGGGTGTGCTTCTGCAACAGAGGCAATAAACAATGATAGATTTCTGCTCTCTAACACTTCAGGTGGCATAAATTTAGGAGACAATCAGGATGTAATTGAGATCAATACAAGCCATTGTGGAATCTTATAGCTGTCTCAGGGGTTTATTATATTCACTGGGGAATACAGGGGTTAACTGTCCCTTGGCAAAAACTATGCAGGCTTTTTTTTTCATCCCTGGAAAGTGATCAGCAGCATTTCCTCTTAAGAAGGAGTGTCATTCTGGGGGAATCAAGAAACTTAAGAACTAGTATCTCCATAAAATATGAACCATTTCTTGTACACAATTTGCCATGGAATTGTTCAGTATAAATGGTAAACTCAGCTGAGTTACTTTGTGTAATGAAATAACTGGCAAAATTTCAACTTTCTCCATACCACTCATAAAAAATAAAGGTGTTTGAAAGAATATAACTTGCCTTAACTACTAAATATAATGCCTAGAAGTAAAGGATGAGACTGGGGAGCTGAAAGAATTCCAAAATGGCACAAAGATCCAGAATTCAGGCTTCACAAATCTGTTAAATATGACTCTAAGTATTAATCTGTTAATCTACTTCAATGGAAAGGTTAAAATATGTGCAATATTTGTTTCTAATTAATTATTGCTTTTACAATTTTTAATGTAAGTATATACCTCTCAAGCTAGCTGGTTATTAGTTTTGCAATACCATAACTTTCAAGAGATTCAGTTCATCCTCATAAAGTAGGTTTCTAAGTTCAAAGATCAGACATGTAATGTTAGTTCCTTCAAAGGAGATATTCTGGTCTATCCTTTACTTCCCCTCCTTTCCTGAGTTTCTCTTTGATCTCAAGCTAAATATCAGAATCTGGCTTTTTAAAAGGCTTGAAGTGCCTTTCATTCTCCCTCAGCTGCCTGAGGACCAACAACTCCTGCATCTTATATGAAAAAAAAATACTCTCCCTAAAAATAACTTTATTTCAAATGCTCCCTGCAAAGAAGTTGAAATAATTTATCCTGAGTTCTGAGAAGACAAAAGAAGGTAATTGCATAGGTAAGCCATTACCTACAGCAGAGGAAGCAGGCAGACAAGTCATTACTGATCCAAAAAGGATTATAAGAGTATTTCCTGCTTATGACTTTTCAGGAGAAAAGTGCAAGACATATGTGGTCCCCTTTGGGCCGTTCACATCCTTTTGTGGATTGCTAAAACTCACCACATCACCTTATTTCCTGTTTGTGCTCTGGTGGTTTGTCTCTCCTGGTTTGGTGCTCTCATTTCTTCCCATTGGTGCTTTAAGAGCTAAGAGTCTTGAACAACTAAACACTTAATTTCCTTGCTCCTTAGCTAGTAATACACTTTTTTTGTAAGGGCAGGCACATGCAAGAGGTAGATTGAGATGTGAGGTAATTGAAGTGGCAGCTGGGAACTTAGGAAAAGTATGCACTGAACCAGGGCATCCATTAATGCAAGCCTACATACATGCATATACACATACACATCAAATTTTATGTCAATGAGTGGAGGGGATCCTTTATTTAGCAACACCTTCCTTACACATATCTTATGGGAATGGTAACATTTTACCATGTTAAACATGAATTCTCCCCAGTGTCCTACAGCAAGGGAAATGTTTCCAGGGACCCTACTTGTCCCCTTTTTGCTGAAAGCCCAGTAGTAATGTATGGCTGTGAGAGCTGGATTACCAGGAAAGCTGAGCACCACAGAATTAGCTTTTTTGAATTGTGATGCTAGAGGACTTTTGAGAGTCCCTTGGACAACAAGAACATCAAATCAATCAATATAGACAATACAAGAAATTAATTCAGACTATTCTTTGGAAGGACAAATACTGAAACCAAAGCTTAAATACATTGGCCACATAATGAGAAGACAGGATTTTTACTGGAAAAGACCCTTATGTTGGGAAAAATTGAAGGCAAAAGATGGGGATGGTAGAGGATGAGATGGATAGATAGTATCATGGAAGCAATAAATATGAACTTGGGCATACTTCAAGAAATAGTGGAAGATACAAGGATCTGGCATGCTATGGTCCATAAGATCACAAATTGTTGCACATGACCAAAGTACTCAATAAGAGTAAGAAAGATTTTACAGAGGGACATTTACCATGAGGATGTAGAAAGAAGAGAAATACAAACATCCAAAGGAGGCACATGCAACCTTATACTTCTGAAAAGAGTAGGGTCAAATATCACAAGTTCTAAGTAGCATTGGTTCTACAGTGTTCATATCTAAAGGAGTCCTCACATCACCTCCCAACCGGCTGGGTAGTGAAGGTCCCTCTTCCCTCTTCAATCCAGAACAGGTTGACTGTAAAGCATAGTGTGGACTCTGCTCCTAGACATCTTGGTGGCTTTCTCTCCTGATACATCAAAGCTTACAAGGTCATAGACCAATTCTAGTCAAAAAACTAGTACATTTTGAATACACTTCAGTTCTGACTATACAGTATATCAAAAAGGCTCCTCTTCATCACTAGCAAACCATAACTGGATACATGTCTATGTATACTTGAAATCTTTCCAAGGCACTTCCATTACACATCATTGTGCCTTTCTTCCAGCTTGTTTCCAACAGGCTACCCAACTTCTTGGCAAGGGGTGGCATAGGGGCAGTTAAGAAGGAAGAGGAAAGATTGTAGCAGCTGAACCTGTTGATACCAGCTCACTAGCCCCCCCTCCCATGATAAGCATAATGGAGTAAATAGCACTCCCCCGGCTCTGGTTAGAGCTTACCCCGTAGAGTACTGAGCCTATGCTATGTCCACTTCCAGGAAATGTAAACAGCTCCAAAGGACTTGGTTCTTTGGGATGATACAGAAACACTACATGGTTCTTACCCGCTCCCCATATTCCTCTTTCTGGCAAATGTGACAAGTAAATCTTTCTGGAATTTTCTGAGAGAGGTAGGTGACAGAGAGGTATAAAACACATCAGAAAGATAAAAGAAAGAAATTCCATTCAAAATTAAAACAATGTATAACTATCTGGAACCTCATTTGCCAAGTTATGTATGGGAATCACATAAAATAATAAGAATTATTTTTTTTTACAAAAAGAGAGGGAGGTTTCATAATTGGAGAAGAATTAATTACTCTTAGTTGGACCATGTTAATATAATAGAAATGATAAAATTATCCAAATTAATTTACAGATACAGTGTCATACCCATACAACTAACAAAAAAAATCACCTTAAAAAATTAGGCAATGGGACAGCTATGTGGCACAGTGGATAGAGCACCGGCCCTGGACTCAAGAGGACTGGAGTTCAAATCCGACCTCAGACACATAACACTTACTAGTTGTGTGACCCTGGGCAAGTCACCTAACCCCACTGCCTAGCCAAAAAAAAAAGAATTAGGCAAAAGAATATTAAAATTCATCTGAAGGGAACCAAAAGGTCAGAAATATCAAGGGAAATCATAAAAAAAGATGGGAAGGAAGGGGAAGGGTACCTAAGCAGTACTAGATCTGAGATTATTCTACAAAGCAATAATCATCTAAGCCACTTGGTACTAGTTAAAAAAATAGAACAGTTGAATATTAAAAATAAAGATTAATTACACAATATCACAGTAGCATAGTGTTTGATAAACTGAAGGAAACAAACTACTGGGTAAGGATTCACTATTTGGTAAAAAAGAAAATAGGAAAACTGGAAAGCACCTTGGCAGAAATAGGTTTAATTCAACACTTCATGCCATATACCACAAAAAGTTCCAAACAGATTTATGACCTAGATATAATAGTTCATATGCTAAATAAATTGGAAGAGTAAGAAAAAAGTATACTTTTTCACCATTGTGGAGAAGGAAAGAGTTCTTGACCAAATAAGTAATAGAGAGGATCAGATGATATAAAATGGACAATTTTGAGTGCATAAAATTTTAGTTTTTGCACCAAAAAAGCAATATTATTAGAATCATAGAAGTAATAGTTAACTTTGAGACATTTTCAGCAAATATTTCTGATAAAGGTCTAATATCCAGGATATATAGGGAATTAACACAAATGTATGAGGAAAAAAAGCCTTTCCCCAATAGTTAAATGGTCAAAGTATACAAAAAGGCAGTTCTTAGGGGAAGAAAAGCAAACTATCAATAGATATTTTTAAAATGTTCCAAATCACTAGTAACAAAATGCAGATTAGCACAACTCTGTGGTCATACCTCACACCTATCAGATTGTCAAGGATAACTGAAAATGAAAATGATAAGTATTAGAAGGCCTTTATGAAGACAAACCCAATTGCACTGTTGGTATGGTTGTGAATTTGTCCAAAAACTTTGGTAGGGAATTGGAATTATACATCATGTGCTCTTGAACTATGCTCACCCTTTCACACATTATTATCACTAAAAAAAATAAACCCCAAAGAGAAAAAGAAAGTGGAAGAGGACTCAAGGGCACAAAATATGTATTGCACCACTTTTTGTTTTAGTAAAGAAATGGAAACAAAATGGGTGCCCATCAACTGAATAATGATGGAACAAAGTATGACATAATGGAATATTAGTGCTCCATAAACAACGAGAGATTCACAAAAAATGGGGAATACTGGTATAAATGAAGTGATCAGAAACAAAAGAACTTTTTATACAATGACTGTAAGATTACAAAGGAAAATAGCTTTAAAAGACATAAGAACTCTGATCAATGCAATCACAGCTTTAAAAGATTGATCATGAAGCAGGCCTCCCCCAGTTGGTGAAGATACGTTAGACTGTAGGTAAAAATTGTAACATATGCATGTTTTGTTTTCCTATAATTTTATCACTAGGAAGGGTTTTTATTTGAGGTCAATAGAGTTGGAAGAAGAAAATATTAATAATACAAAGAATGGGGGGAAAGAAACAAAAGAGTTAATAAAATATTGTTAAAATAAGAATAGTAATATTAGTACTATCACATTAGTTTAACGTATATCAAAAGGAATAAGTTACATAAGGAGATTAAGAACTACTTTAAAGGCAATCTTACTTCAAAGCTTCAACAAAGTAAGAGTATCACTGTGAGCTCCCAATGGTTATGTCACTGGCATTTAAATTTTTTTAAGTCTCACCTACCTGGACAAACTCAGTGAGAAATTGTATGTCTGTCATTGGAGGACTAACAAAACAAGAAAGATTTGTCAGCAAAGGGTTGGATATTTAATTTATATAATATTGTAAATTCCCCAGAGGGTTCATTGTGGAGTTAAGCAGTTCAACACCCATTTGTTAAATTGGCTACTACATGTAAGTCATTACGCTAGGTGTTGTGGATACAAGGGAAATAACAAAATGGTTCATACTTTTATGAAGCTTATATTCTATATTCTACTTGGTGAAGTTTCCAGTTGCCAACAACCGATTGAAACCTACCCCTAAGAAGCTTGTAGTCCCATTTAAGAGAAAAGTGGAACAGACTTAAAACAAATAAAAAATTCCTCAAAGCAAGAAACATTCTATGGACAAAATGTCCTGGCCCCATTTCCGAGCACATTATAAATAAAAAGGCTAGCAAAATGAAATATACTGTCAATGAGCGAAGTTTGAAAATGTTGTTTTGTGTAGACCTATACAACTCTGATTCTTTCTCTCTGTATTTCATTAAACATATAAGCAGTACAGGAAATTTTGAACAACAATGACCCTTGGTAATTGGACTTAGTTTTTTTTAAGGTACTTGAAAAAAAGGTATTTATTTATATCTCCAGTAATTTGAAGTAACTGCTACATCTAAGAGCTACTATTATAATTCATAACTGCAGTCTACCAATAATTAAATAGCACTTCAAATTATTTTAACATTCCTGTCATGTAGTTCTAAAATAAATTCCTTTATATAATCAAAGGCTCACTTTTCTTCATTATTTGAAACATGTTCTGTGAAGATTTACAAAGAACATTTGTTATAGACAAAGAACAGTATTTATTTCTCTAATTCTTTGTCTCTCTTTTTTTAATGTCCTAGATATTAAGCAAACAACGGTAATATTTAAAGCAAAACTCTTTTCTTTCCCACAGTGCCTTCAATTCCAGATCCTATCCCAGCAGTGATTAGGAAAAGACTTTGTTCATTATGTTGCACTGAGAAGTGAGTTAGTTTAGGGACCGTTTAAGTGGATCAAGTCCTTGCATAGAAATGACTATTGTGGCATGTCTGCCCATAGCATTATCATCCAAATTAAAGTTAATGCTTTCATGATCACCTTATAAATATTAATAAACTCATTAGTTCATTTTGGCAATGGTTACTTTTTATACCTATGTCATATTCTACCCCATTAAAATAAAAAGAAAATGTCAGTAGGAGACTATGTGTTTGACAACCCAGTCTTCACTTAAGGGGTCCTTCTTCCCATATTTATCTAAGTTTGGGGAATTTTGAAAGAGGCATTTTTTCCATAAGGCATTCATTTGGATTACTGTAGCCTGGGTTCTGAAATAGCAAATAGATGGAAAATTCATCCTGAAGGAGTCTTAATGGACTCCAGCGTTCAGAAAGCAGCAGTCAGAAATTCAGACAAAGAATGCTTTTGACATGATTGCAATAAAGGAAGCACACATCTACACAGCAGGACTGATTTTAAAATCTTATTCCCTTAGAAAACAAACTGATTTCACAAATCAACTCTTATCATCACAAACCTTTTGCATTTTTAGCGGGATGGACTTTAGAAAACCTTCTCTACATCATTACCACCACTACTAATTAGTCCATTCTACCTGTAAATTATATATTAATGGAACAGTGTATTTCTGAAGGACTTTGGAGATCACTTAACTCAAATTTCTTATCTTACAAATAAGAATATTGATGCCTAGGGGTACTAAGTACCCAAATAGAAGGATAAAGTTAGTAAGTAAGACAAAGAGAACAGAGGAATGTGGTGATGGTGGTGGTGGTAGTAGTAGTACTAGTAATACTTTAAAGTTTAAAAATATTCTACATACATTATTTTATTTGATCCTCATAACCCTGTAAGGTAAGTGCTATTTTTATCCCATTTTAACACTTAAGGAAACTGATGTTGACAGAGATTAAGGAACTTTTCATGGTCACATGGTTAGCAAATGTCAGAGGCAGAGTTCTAAACTAAATTCTCCTATTTCCAATCCAACTCTCTTCCCACTATTATATGATATCTTCTAGAATATTTAATTATTATCTTGAGTGGGATAGGATAAGAAAGAATTAATATATATTTTTAAAAGGGAGGGAACTTAAAAAAAATAAAAGCAATAGTTAATTCATTACTTCTTCCCAAGCTCTTCAAGTTCATGGAACATATATTCCCCCACACACACTTTTTTTTTTGACATATGTAGGCTGCATAGACAACCTTTATGCCAATTCAAAAGTCACCAAATATGGCTAGCTAACAGAATTGTTATGGGTTTTACAATCATTCTATTTCTCCTAAATTATTTTATATTGTTGCCTATTTGACAGAAATAGCCCATTATGCCTTGTTTCTACACAAGAGAATTTAAATTCGTTTTTGTTGTTATTGTAACCCTAAATCAGCAAAATTCTTGAAATGTGGTAGGAGCTTAATAAATGCTTATTGAATGAATTCACTAAAGATGAACTATTAGATCTAAATCATACTTGAAGTTTTTAGGAAAGAGTTTTTATCACAAGTACTCAAAATAACATCATTCACTTTCCTGTGGATATTATTTTAGAGAGATATGTATTTCTCATGAACCAGAAGTCCAAAGAATATTAAGCTTAACCAGTAAAAACTGACTAATATTTATTAATTAGCAAAGTATTAATTGAATACATGGCTCCTTCACTTATGGACCTTAAAATATCGTTGGAGAGACAAAACTAGCACTCATCAAATAATTTGAAAATTATAAAAGCAATACATAATTAAGTGCTAACCAATGTGGTCTTAACTCTGGGTTCAATGTGATAAAATCTCAGATAAATAGACCAGTGGGAGTTGTTAGAAAGACATTTTGGGCTTGAGCTAATATTTGAAGAATGATATACTTTATAATTAGGGATGAAACTCACACTTAGTAACTGTCAATGAACTGGCATTTTTACTTCTCTATGTTTTAGATTTAATTTTGTCCAAAGTAAAAGAGGTGATTTGAATCAGTTTACAGAAGACAGTGCACTGAGTGCTGAGTACCTAAGCTGACCTATCAGTTTATACAGGAGCTGAAAGACTACTTCCACAGGAAACTAGGAAAATGCTAAATTTGCCTCTCACTTATTTTATGTCTCAGTTTATGCCTATTAATAACAGTTATGGTTTGAATGTCCAAAATCATTTCTACTGAATTTCAATAAAAGTCATTGTAGATTCCTTGCTAATTTTCTCTTTCCCCATGTCCCCATTAATCCCTTCATTATATATTTATACAATTTTTCATATGTTAATATGGAGAAATCAAATATTTGAATAAAATTAAGAAAGGCTGATATTTAAAAAGACAAAGACATAAAATTGAAATGCATTTGCAATTAAAATGTTTTTGGTAAATGTTTGCAATAAATAAAGATCAAGGGAAGGAAAAATATCTTTGAAATTCTCTTGTTCTACTTGTGGAAGCAAAGTATGTTGTTCACGATCTACCTATGGCTGTGATCACTTTTACTCTTCCTTCTTATTTGCTTATGTGGTCTAGCTTACCCTTTGTCTCATTTGCTCCTTAAAAAGTGAGTTCTACTTCTCTAATTACTTCTTTAATATTACTCATTTCAAACATTTATAAAAATAACAGTTTCACAAAGTACCTGTAAGTATATTCTCTTCAAATAGAAACTGCATGGTGTTATGGAAAGAGCCCTGGGATTGCAATATGAAGACTTCAGCTCAAGTCCAGTTCAAGCGTTCATTAACCATTATCTTGAGCATACCACTTATGATCATTGTGCATCTGTTTCTTCATCTACAAAATGGGGATAAGGCATTGTAGCTCCTCAAGAGCTACGAACATGTGAACTATAATTATTTTCACTTATACATCCGAGGCTAATAGACAAAACAGAGAAGTTTAGTTTCCCAGTATTTTTTATTTTTATTTAATTTTTAATTAATGAAATAAAATCAAGTATTTCTATGACATAGTATAATAAAAAATGATTGCACATGATACTGCAAATATATTATGGACAACTTGCTATTCCTTTTAAATATAAAATAAAGTTATCATGTAAATTTCTTTTTTTCCCAGTTAAGGCAAAACCCTTCAGCCAATGAGAGCATCTCTTATAATGCAGTGCATTGAGGCATCACAGTAGAGTGGAAACAGCATTGGCTTTAGAGGCAAAATATTCCAATTTTAGCCCCAGATCTAACACTTACGTCTATATGACCACTGACAAGTCATTCAAACCTTCTGCCTTCATTTTCTCATCTTTAAAATGGGGATAACAGTACTTATACTACCTACTGCAATCACAGTATCATTGTGAGGAAAACAGTTGGTAAACATTGAAGTGTGGTTAGTGGAGAGGTGGTAGGCATAAATAGACAGGAATACATTACCTTTAAAGAACTACCACTCCTACAAAAAAAATTTAAAAAAAAAGAATAAGGGATATTGCAGTGGGGAATGAACCAGAAATGAATGACTGGGGGAGATCATGTGGAAAAAATGAAGGATAACCCACAGATTGTCCCCATGTTCCCTTGATAACCATACAATTTCAAGAGATCTAGAGGAAGGTATAAGGCCCTCAGCAAGTTGGGACAATTTTCACCTCTCCTCATGGAAGAATCATGAGAAGATTTGAACAAGTGTTGGATAGCAGAGGGCATTAATGAGTTGTGAATGCGCAGGTCTGGAGGGAATAATCCTACTGATCAGATCATAGATTTGACAACGTATCAATGTATATTTTGAATCAGATTTAGAATTGAAATTCACCTTAGATATCACGTAGTCCAAGCCCCTCATTTTTAAAATTGTATTTATTTCATTCTGATCTTAAGAAATAAAACAAGCATTTTACTATTCTGCATAGTAGAATAGGAAAAAAAATTGTATTTTCATAGACAGTTTCTCAGATATATGTCTCATATCCCAAGCCCTTTATTTTGTAGATAAGGAAGTAGAGGCTGATAGAGTTTAAGTGATTCATCCCACATAACAAGAATGGAAGGTAACCATGCCAGGATTTGAAGGTAGGTCTCCTGACTCCAATTTTAGTGCTTTTTTTTTTTCCACTACAAAAATTTCTCAGTATAGAGAAAGATCTGTTTTAATCATCATATGTATTCCCTCCACCAATGCTTGTCACAATTCCTTTAAACCTTACTGGACAATTTTATTATTTACTTTGAGCAAACCTTCTCATGATTGGTTTCAGAATATAACCTGATCTGTGGTGAATAAATATATAGTTTGTCGTCCCACACTAGAGTCTATAGCTTTCTTGCTTGATGCACATGACAGTTTCTACTCTATCTCTCATGTGAAAAAGATGGGGGAAGCAAAATGATTGAATTACAAGATAAATATGAGTCAACAGATAAAGAGCACTGAACTTGGAGTGAGAAAGATGTTGACTTCTATCTAACTGCATGACCATGGACAAGTCACTTATCTTCTCTCAACTTAGTTTTCTCTTCTGTAAAATGGGGCTCAAATGATGTATGTAAACCTCTTCGTAAATATTAAAGCACTAGATAAATATCAGCTATCATTATGTACACAAAAGAAAAACACTAATGCTATGCTTGACTGCTTCAGAGTCCTGTGCCCCCTGTCCTGATTAAACTACATCCAGACAACTATGTTAAGCTCTAAGTGGGACAAAAAATGACAAACTGTAGTTGGTCCAAAGGAGATCAACAGGATGGTCAGTGTTCACTATAACATGTAGTTACCAGGTAAAGGAACTGAGGAATTTTTAACCCAGAGAAATTTCTTGTAGCATACAAGTTCTTTGAGCATAGGGACTGGTTTGTTTCTGTCTTTGTATTCCCAACACCTGCTCATTGTATTGATCATAGTTGGTATTTCGTACTCATTGTATTGATCATAGTTGGTATTTTGTACTTATTGGAATTAAGTTGAATTGAACTGAGAAGAGATAGAGAGGGAAAGAGATGTGAAGGGAGGAGGGAAGGAAAAGTGAAGAGAGAGAGAAGAGGAAGGGAGAAGAAAGTAAAGAGAAAGAGTGAGCATGAAAGCTATCTTCAACTATTTTAAGGGCTGTCACATATCAGAGTTATTATACTTGACCTTCTTGATCCCAGGGAGTAATAACAGTGGCAATGTGTGAAGGTAATAGAGCAACTCTAATGGAGGTTATAGGGGCTACCTCTTACAATACTGATCATTACCCATAAGCACTTTCTTATCCTGTGGGACTAGAAAATCTAGGTGAGCCCCCCACAGGGGGCCTACCTACTATAATGAAAGCTTTCCTCCATATTTCTTGATATTACTTGGAAACCACTAATTATCTTCTCTTCTTTCTAAATAACTAGCCCACCACTTTTTCCAAGTATCTATAGGCAGTATAGGGGCAGTGGCTAGAAAGCTAACTTCAGCCTCAGAAAAGCCTGGGTTCAAGTTCCATTTCTGACACATACTGACTCTTAGACAGTAAATTAATTCTTCTGTGCTTCAAACAACTTTCTAGGTCTATACGTTGCAGTGAAAGTGCTGATTTGCATTGATAAAGAAAGTGATCTCTACTGTTTCTCACCAGGAACTCTACACTAATGAAATAATAGATCCTGTGAAATATAGACATACATACATGTGTACATATATGCACATTTGAGTATACATACATATGCACATATATAAATACATTTGTATACACATATCTACATCTGCATATACACGTATAATATTAACCATAATGCCCATTGGTATGGAACTCTCTTCTCATTGATAAAAATGAATACTCTGACCTGTGTAATGGATGGGGCAGAGTTGGTAAGAGTGAGAGAGATTCAGTCTCTAGTCTTCTTCAAGTTCTCTTCAAGCCTTTGGACCTGCTTTGAGTCCTTTAGGACTTTAGCTTCTTCTAACTTCCAGCTATGGGAGAGAGGATAAACAAGGCCAACCCTACTTCAGATTGCCAAAGGGAAAGATTTTAGGAAGACATGAGAGAAGCTGGCAATCCTATCCTTTTACTCTTGTGGTACTTGGAAAGTTCTCAAAGTCAAATACCTCAGTATCCAGCTGAGAGGGTGAACTGTTGGGGCTTCTGTGGTATTGACTGGAACTTCTTACCTATTGCAAGCACCTGCACAGTCAACATGCATGGTCAATATGTGAGATATCGGGTCCCAACTTGTCATTTGCAGTATCCTGCTAGAATTTTGGAAAGACTAAGTTCCACTTAGTGGAGTAATAGAGGGTCTGAACATACCAGGGATCCTTTATCTATTTTCTGTTGACACCAACTTCCTAGGAAAGTTTAAGCTCACCTAGCTGTAGCCCAGGCATAGATAGTCTCTATCACTCAAACCACCAAGTCCAATCCCTGTCTTAGTCTTTAAAGTTATTTTACCCAAATACCTACCATAAAAAGATGGAAAAAATGAAGGAAATTTGAGATCTACTGTCCAAGACAACAATGAAGTCCACCTACTCAATTTTTACCATCATCTCTGCATGAAGTCATATGAGTCTAGGGGTAATAGACCCATAAGGAATTTATGATGAGGTCAGTGTGACCTTGGGGTCCAAGGTAAACTTCTTCCCTTGCCCCATTTCAGTTTCTCAAAGCAGCCCTTATGCATAAAAAATGGAAACATACAGATGCATGTTGATTACTGAACTTTGAACAGATTAAAATAGACAAGTATACAATGTCATGGGCATAAGCTACCCTGGATTGTCTGCTAGGTGGTAAATAGTTTTCAGTCTTCGATGTGTGCACTGGATACTACCAGATTTCTATGCCTGAGGAAGATAGTTGACTGACCAATGGAAACCTAACCCATATAAGGGAATTGGGAGACTGGGAAATTTTGCTGATTTGCAGAATAGCCCCAAAGAATGGAAGAGACACTATCAGGACTATTCACCACCACCACCTACTGCTCTTAGGAGAGTTAGTTGGAATTTCTAATGAACAGGTGGACTGATGGACACTTGCCTAGGAAAAGGCTGAGAAAAAAAAACTGCCCACAAGTTATCCACAAAAAAAAGAAGAAAAAAAAAAAAAAAGACTGTCTCTGACCCAGATATGGGCAATGAAAGTAATGTATCAAATAAAGGAAACTGTGTGTATTATTTTAGGGCAAGAAAACTGAACCCAGAGACAACTCTTTTCCTGCCCAAAACTGTTATAGAGACTCCTAGGGTGCATATTCAACCTACAGAGCTCAAAAATACTGATAAAAAACCTGACATGGTTGTCAGCCCAGGTATAGACACATAAATGTATCGTGATCCTGGTGGTCAGTATATGCTAACTACTATCTCAGGTATAGAAGCAGAGGGATCAGTCAATGACAAAAGAGCTAGACCTATTAGACCAGTTACTAGGCTAAGTTTAAATGTTAGAGGTAAACATGAAGGCATAGTTACCCATATATCCAGATATTGATACTAGAGATTGTCTATGTGAAAAGTGCTTCAAGTGTAATTGCATGAATTACTGCTTGTTTGAGCATACCTTTTTTTTTTAATTCTTGATGTTGATTTGACTATGTTTTGTATTTTGTGGGCTTTTTTGTTTTACATATATACTAATGCTTATAGTTAAATTGTATTGTATATATAGGCCTTTTGATGGTATTATTGCTACAGCTAGCTAGCTTTTACTTTGTTGGTCATGCTTATTTCTTTTGGTTGATTGCTGTGTACTATGATATGTATGTACTTTCAAAATAAATATGTCTTACATGTCCTGTATATACAGTCAGGTGTGTTGTCACTATAGTTATCTTCCCAGATGATGCTTTATATAGTGCCATGTCTACTGAATACGCTGTTAATTTACATTTGTGTTATTTCAGTTCCAAAGGTAATGAAGGGTTAACTACTGCAATGCCAAGAAAATCATCTTTGTTTTAAAGTACTAATGTTTATATTTATACTGTATAGTTACAGGTTCTGGACTTAACCCAGCTAATCTTTGTAAGGGACTGCAGAGTTTTAGCACAGTGCAGGAATGTAACCCTAGTTCCAAAGCTCATTGGTATGAGACTCTTTGTGAGGGGTGGGACAGAGTTGACAAAAAGGAAACAAGGTGCCTGTCCCATCTGTTTAGCAACGGCAAAGTGTGACAAAGTGAGCCTCAAAACCCTACAATATGAATTGATCCCAGATGGCTTAATGGAGAAATCACCTTTATAGTGTTTTCTTAATTCTCACTTCTATTATTTATTTTCAAGAAGATATTAAAAAGAAAATCCACTAACTGAAATATCAAGAGAACAACAGGCATTTATAGATACTGAATAATAATTATATCATTGAAAATCCTAGAGTAAAAATGCAACAACTCAAGGATACCTATTTCATTAGATCTATGTGTGCTTACATTCATTGTACAGATACAAAGAAATCTGAATGAAATATGGTGTGCTATCAGGATGCTGTGCTTTTAGACATGGAACTATATACTTAAACAAACCTGTTTTTATGTTTTGCATTTCTTATTCTTTTCTAAAGCTCATCCCTTATGCTGCTGTAAGGGACAGGCTATTGGCCTTGAATAGCTATTTGAACTTGTTAGATACCATTACTACTTCCATCTACTTTCCTAAATACATCATTTTCTAAAGATCTCTTTGTATCTAAGACGATACAATGGATCTGCAAATGTTCCTGTTTGAAAAATACTTTCAACAGGCAAAATGAGTGAGGAAGAGAGGGAAAAAACAGAAAAGAGTCAAGCAGTATAGAAGCTAAAGCATTTTCCTACTTTTTCTAGGACTTTCAATGGCCCCACCACTATTGGAATAATGAAAGTACAGTCCATAAAATAGAATGCAAATGGAGAAATAAAGAAAAACAGAAAAAATCCATGAAAATGATCAAAATGCAATAAAGAGTCATGCATTAAGAATAAATTTTATTAATAAGGTAAACACCATATTTTG
>NW_020949351.1:2921886-2973059 GCF_900497805.2 Vombatus ursinus | reverse complement strand
TAAAAGGGTGATAAGGTATGGGGCAGCAGCCAGCACTATTCTTAATGGGGGTAAGGGACAAGAAGTCAAAGTTATGTAAGCTAGCTTTGAAAGAGCCATACCCTTGGTGTAACCACCCTCAGCAGGATAAAGTGATGTGAGTCCAGTCCTATCACAACAGACAAACCTATCCTTTTTAAGA
Organism: Vombatus ursinus; assembly: GCF_900497805.2. Taxonomy (NCBI): domain Eukaryota; kingdom Metazoa; phylum Chordata; class Mammalia; order Diprotodontia; family Vombatidae; genus Vombatus; species Vombatus ursinus. The sequence continues at coordinate 2,972,878 of NW_020949351.1, read as the reverse complement.
AAAAGAAGAAAATAAGTTTAAAGACCACACCTTTGATCTGATTCCAATACAACAAAATTCCAGGACAATTAGATAATTTAAGTTGTCCTCTAGAATTTATAATAATTGACCATGACCTTTATTACTATTTTTATATAATATCTCCTTTATTTCTAAAATGGTCAGTTTCTTTGAAGAAATGCAAAGCACTGATGATAGATATACTCATTTATGAACTGTACAACTTGAATCTGTATGTATCATAAGGAAATAGTTTGACCTTAATCAGTGTCTTATAATTAGTCTTTAAAGATTTCCTTATATGTCTTCTGGATCTTTTATATCAGATTTTCCATTGAGTTCTGGTCTTTTTGTTACAAATACTTGAAATTCAGTTCATCGAATGTCATTTTTTTCATTCAGGGTTATACTCAATTTTGCTGGAATAGTCATTACTGGATCTAACTCAGCTCCTTTGCTCTTTGAAATATATTCCAAGACCTACAGTCTTTTAGTGCAGAAGTGGCTAGGTCTTGTGAAAGCCTAATTAATGTTTTTGCACAGCATTTAAAGTGTTTTTTTCCTTGTTGCTTACATTTTTTCTGTAACCTGGGAATTTTGAAACTTGGCTATGACATTCCTATAAGTTTTCTTCCTATGATCTTTTTCAGGTGATGATCAATGGATTCTTTGTATTTCAACTTTACTGTCTTGTTCTGGAACTTCAGGGCAATTTTCCCTAACAATTTCTTGTAATTCTGTATCCAGATTCTTTTTTGAGGAAGAAAGGGAAAAAAAAGAATTTATATGATAATTTTGTTGTACATTTGAAAGAAATAACAAGTTGTGCACAGTAGATTTGCAGTTTCATTTACAATCATCTTTTTTACTATATTATGTTATGGAAATGCCTGTTTTATTCCACAATTTGAAAAAGAAAAAAAAAATAAATGAACCTGCATGGTTGAACTTAGAATATACATCTTACCTGAACTGTGTCTACAGACAAAGACCTTTTTATGGTCTTCAAAAATATTCAACTCACCAAGAGTTTCAAAGGACCATAGATGTAGAGGTCAATTTAGTCCAACCCATTTCTTCTATAATTGAGAAAATTAAAGCCAAGGTCACACAAGTAGTAAGTGACAGGGATCATTTGAACTCAGAGCCTTCTAATATATAGAAAATATTTTCCCTATTAAACCACGTTGCTAATCAGTTCAACAAAGTCATGCTAGTTCTTCTATGTCCTATGCCAATTGTCCCATGGTGAAAATTATCCTGATGGCCGCAAGTTTAGTGTGTGAAGAGCTACAGTGGTACCTGACACTTTAATTAAAATGCATATCTTTCTGTAGCCTATTTTTCTAGTTCCTGAGTCCCTAATTCCATAATTCTAGGTATGCATGATTTTTTTACCCTATGAGTGACAGAGAGATGGAGACACAATGATGGAGCTGTAGGCAACACAATAAGGATTTAAAATATACCTGATAATTTTTTACCTGTGAGACCATGGACAAGTCACTTGGCCTCTCTAAGCCTCAGTTTCTTCACTTGTAATAACTACTTCTGAGGGTTGTGAGTCTCAAATAAGATAATCTATGTGAAAAACCGCTAATTACAGTGTCATAACATGTTATTTTTGTTATTAAAGTTATAATCTACAATTACAGATATCATGGATATGCAAACATAGAACAACATAGTTCAGAAGAATGGTCCAGGTACCATCATTTCATCTCAGTCTAGTCATTGGAGGAGCATGAAGGTGAATGGCAATTTCTGGAAGAAGCTGACAATTGGAACTTGCTGACTTCTGAGTTCTCGTTTTCATAACCCCCACAGTATGCAAGATGCCCAATTGGTAAGGCATATGGTAAACATATAGAGATCCACACTTAATTAATAGACAGTTGAAGGCTTAAAAAGAAATTGTTAAGGCCTCATGGTAGGAAGGGCAGTCTTGTGTCATGATGACATTTGTGCTGCTTGTCTGATAACTGTGCACCACTTGGAAGAGCACAGTAATTTTGTAATTAACTCTTGATACACATTACCTTTAATTATACAAGGCAGCTTTGCTGCAAACGTGTGTGAGTGTGTGTGTGTGTGTGTGTGTGTGTTTGTGTGTGTGTGTTTCAGTACGGTCTATTTTCAGCTCCTAATGAGAAATGCACATACAGCACTCACAAGCTAATAGGATGTTGCCAGCTCAAACACAGCCCAGGATTCGAAGGAGGCCAAGCCACATAGGAATGAAAGAAATACAATAAAATGGGAAAATGATTTAAGGAAGAAAGACAGCAGAAAACAGACACAGCTTAAACCAAGAGGTATCTCTGGATACTTTTTGTGGTAGCAAACATTTTATAGATAATAGCCACCAGAAACTGCCACCTCTCTGAACTTTTGCCTGAAAAGCATTCTGCTTACTGCTAGATAAATAGTCTTATAAAAAGTAATTCCATTGAGGTATTTACTTTTAGTAAATAATCACTAAGCCTACTTCAAGGCATGTATTTCTTGATTTCTTCTCTGTACATTTTTCCCAAGGTAAAAGCAGCAAACGTAGAATGCTAAAGAAGTTTTACCTTTTTGTTACAGTTCTTAGTACATTCTTAGAATAGGCTTTACAAAGGATTCCAACAAGCTCAGCTTTAAGATCTCCTCCTCACCATCCTCACCATCCTCACTAGCTCACTTTTACCCCAAAGTTATTTGATGCCCTCAATCTGACTCAGGAAAGCACCTGGTTACCCTTTAGTAACTCCTTACCTTGACTTGTACCCAAGCAGAGCAGTAGATAGAGTGCAGGGCCTTTGATTAAGAAGACCTGAATTCATATCTGGCTATAGACATTTATTTGGAAAGCTAGTTGGTACATTGGATAGAATGCAGGTCCTGGAGTCAGAAAGACTCATCTTCCTGAGTTCAAATCCAGCCTCAGATACTTACAACTTGTATGACCCTAGACAAGTCACTTAAGTCTGCTTGCCTCAGTTCATTATCTATAAACTAAGCTGAAAAAGAAAATAGCAAAGCACTCCAGTTTCTTTGTCAAAAACAAAACAAAACAAAACAAAACAAAACAAAACAAAACAAGCAAACAAATAGGGTCATGAAAAGTCAGAACTTACTGAAAGGACTCAACAATAACAAACATTTTTGTTCTTTCTTTACATTTTCCTCTCCACTTCTACTCCCACCTCCCCAACACTACCCCCTATCAAAATCATCACATCCTTATTCCATTCTCTAAAGGCCCTAATGAGTGGATGAAACTGATTCAGTGACTGATGTAGACTAAAATGTTTAAGGCTAATACCAGTTTACCTTTTAACCTTTCCTAATATTTTATATACTTTAAAGCTTTAATAAATTTGTGATCACTTTTGCTTGAATATTCTCTCCAGTGGTACAGAGTACAGTCCCGTCACATTTTCCCATTTTATGTGATTTTTATGTCTTTTCATAAATCCTCCACAATGGAACTGCACGGTTTACTGGAAACCTTACTCGACACAGTACCTGACACCTAGTAGGTGCTTATTAAATATTTGTTGAACGATTAATATCTTATTATACCAGTATAACATTTGGTCTAGCCATCTGTAATCCTGCCCTCCCTACATGACCCATGATGGAATCAAATAGTTACATTTTAATGAGGCTTTCAATTTCTGACTCTGACTCTTATAGACACAACAGTAGGGGAGGTATATTAGGGACAACGGAACTTTTAGTGCTTCTAAGATTACATACCATAGGGAGAGCTGTGTTTTCTATTCAAATCTGAAGTTGTCTGGCCTATGTGTTTCATCATTTTAAATAAGGCAATATCTTTGAAAAGAGAGCTTTTTAGACCACATACTACCACTCACTTTTGTATTCCCTGCTAAGCATCTATATGTGAGTAGGGATAAATGTTTGCTTCTGATGAGGAATTAGGGTGATTCCTTTGTCTTTAATAAAACCAAATAGCACCCAAAATAAGTGCTCTGGCAAGTTAATAGTTTTAGGAAACAGCTGCAAAATGTAATTTTTAACTATGCTAGTTTGATAAACCAACTGATCAGTGTGCAGGTTGGAATTATAAAGTGCCATCGGTGACTTACATGAGGGACTTAGAAGGCTAGAGATGTTTATTGATTTAAACACAATATTAGGTGGAAATCAACCTCCTCATTCCCACAAGCCCTGAAGTGGCAGCCTCATTCTGCACAGCTAGCTCAGCCTCAGCATCCTCTGCTCTGAGGTGTTTCCTTCACAGATAAGTAAAACATTTGTGGCAATATAGACAAGACACTAAACTGTTGCTGAAACAACAGCCTAATTCTCCCACCTAATGGATAGGTTTTTGTACCCCAAAGTGAAGAAAATTAACATTATGCTATATCATTTTATATTTAATATTAATCTATAATATTCCCTTTTTGTCAAAACCCACATTTCTTAGCCTAGCTCAAGAGACCTCTCCCATTCTTCCCATTCTAGGGAGGAATGAAATTACTCCCAGCCCCCAAGGCATCTTCCTGTCAGGGACCCTTGTTTTGTTTACCCAGTTAACAGAAACCTGCTGCCCTTGGGGACATGTCCCTTTATCCTTGCTATCCCCCTCACCAAAGTTGGGAGTGACCTGGTCTAAAAAAAAGGGAGATAAACCCAATAAAAACCTGATTGAAGTGGCTTATGTTTTTTTTTTCTAATCAAGATTGTTAGGGTAGCTATGCTGTCTCACAGAGCAACTGGCATTCATAGAGAGGAGAGTAATCAGCCACATCTGAAGGCCAACCCACCCACCAATCAGGGTGTCCTTTAATTTGTCAGGGGAGATCCCAGTGATGGACTATCAGAAAGATTTAAAGAATCCTGTGATCCTCACTTGGTGTCTGGTCACAGAGAGATATCAATTACCTCAATTTATTGGTTATTGCTAGACTACCTAATAAATTCATTAATTATTCTTGGAATTCTGTCTCTCAGGAATTTAATTTGGGACAAAAAGATGCCTGGATAAATAGCTATTGGCACTTACTACCCTCATAACTTCTCCGGGAATAATGGAGAAGCTTAAGGGGAACAAGGATTCGTAATTTGAATGGCAGAGCCAAGATGGCAGAGGGAAAGCAGTGACTTGCTGGAACTCTTCCCCCAAACCCCTCCAAATACCTATAAAAATGGCTCTAAACAAATTCTAAAGCAGCAGAACCCACAAAAAGACAGAGTGAAACAAATCCCAGCCAAAGACTGCCTGGATGGTTGATCAAAAAGGTATATCTTGCCGGGCGGGGAGAGGAGCACAGTTCTGTGTGAGCACGCAGGCCACAGCGAGCCTGGAGCAGGCCCCAGAGGGCTGAATTGTGGGCACCTGTGGCAGTTTCCAGACTTCTCAACCCACGAACTCCAAAGATAACTTAGAAGGTCAGTGGGAAAAGTCTGTGACTGCGGTGAGAGAGGACCTAGGTCTCAGCCGCAAGTCTCAAATGCAGCCTGGGGCAGCAACTGTTTCCTGAGCTTCCAGCCCATAGACTGAGGGGGAATGGAGTGACTGATCAGAGGGGGATTGCAGGGATCTCTTTGCCAGTGCTGAGGCAGGAATCTCTTGCTTTGCCCGTGCCTGAATTTGGGTTATGGTTCTGAGGGGCGGTCCTGGGGCAAGGAAGATGGCTGGTGTGGTGGAGCTTGTTGTGGTAGTGGAAAGGAAACACCTCACCCCTTATCATAGCACCCTGGAAGAACTGAAAATCTACAGGTCCCTAGAAGTATCTCTGAAAACAGCTGTACAAACCCCTGAAACTTGAGACAGTATATTCTCCACATTGGAAGCAGACTCTTACCTTAACTAAGAGTTTAAAACTCAAGTAATTGGTTGGGATCATGAGTAAGCAGAGCAAAAAGAGTCATACTATATTATCTTACTTTGGTGGCAAAGAAGATCAAAACATACAACCAGAAGAAGACAACAAAGCCAAAGCTCCTACGTCCAAAGCCTCCAAGAAAAATATGAATCAGTCCCAGGCCTTGGAAGAGCTCAAAAGGGATTTTGAAGTAAAAGAAGTAGAGGAAAAACTGAGAGTGATGCAAGAAAATCATGAAAAACAAGTCAACAGCTTGCTAAAGGAGACACAAAAAAATACTGAAGAAAATAACACCTTAAAAACTAACTAACCCAAATGTCAAAAGTGGTCCAAAAAGCCAATGAGGAGAAGAATACCCTAAAAATCAAAATTGGTCAAATGGAAAAGGAAGTCCAAAAGCTTACTGAAGAAAATACTTCCTTAAAAATTAGAATAGAGCAATTGGAAGCTGGTGACTTTATGAGAAATCAAGATACTGTAAAACAAATCCAAAAGAATGAAAAATTAGAACACAATGTGAAATATCTCATTGGAAAAACAACCGACCTGGAAAATAGATCCAGGAAAGGGAATTTAAAAATTATTGGACTATCTGAAAGCCATGATCAAAAAAAGAGCTTAGACATCATCTTCCAAGAAATTATCAAGGAAAACTGCCCTGATATTTTAGAACCAGAGGGCAAAATAGAAATTGAAAAAATTCACTGATCTCCTCCTGAAAGAGATCCCCAAAGAAAAACTCCTAGGAATGTTGTAGCCAAATTCCAGAGCTCTCAGGTCAAGGAGAAAATATTACAAGCAGCCAGAAAGAAACAATTCAAGTATTGTGGAAACACAATCAGGATAACACAAGATTTAGCAGCTTCTACATTAAGGGAGAAGAGGGCATGGATTATGATATTCTGGAGGGCAAAGGAGATAGGATTACAACCAAGAATCACCTACCCAGCAAAACTGAGTATAATCCTTCAGGGGAAAAAATGGTCATTCAGTGAAACAGAGGATTTTCAAGCATTCTTGATGAAAAGACCAAAACTGAATAGAAAATTTGACTTTCCAATACAAGACTCAAGTGGAACATGAAGAAGTAAACAGAAAAGAGAAATCATAAGAGACTTATTAAGGTTGAACTGTTTACATTCCTGCATGGAAAGATGATATTTGTAACTCATGAGTCCTCTGTCAGTTTTAGGGTGGTTGGAGGGAAAAAATTATATGTATGTATATATAGATATAGATAGATAGAGGGCACAGGGTGTGTTAAAGATGAAGAGGTTATATCTGGAGAATAAAATTAAGGGGTGGGAGAGGATTATACTTGGAGAAGGAGAAAGGCAAAGGTAGAATGGAGTAAATTATCTCACACAAAAAAAAACAGAAAAGAAAAGGCTCTTACAGTGGAGGGGAAATGGGGGAAGGTGAGAGGGAATGAGTGAATCTTATTCTCATAGGATTTGACTTAGGGAGGGAATAACATACACACTCAATTGGGTATGGAAATCTGTCTTACTTACAGGAAAATAGGGGGGAAGAGGACAAGTGAGCAGGGGGATGATAGAGAGGAGGCAGATTGGGAAAGGCGGTAATCAGAAACAAATACTTCTGAGGAGGGACAGGGTCAAAAGAAAGAATAGAATAAATGGGGGGTGGGATAGGATTAAGGGAAATAGAATTCATTTTTCACAGCATGTCTACTATGGAAGTGTTTTGCATAACTGCACATGTATAACCTATATTTAGTTGCTTGCCTTATCAATGAAGGTGGGTGGGGATGGAGGAAGGCAGAAAATTTGGAATCCAAAGTTTTAAAAACACATGTTCAAAAAAAAATGTTTTCACATGCGACTGGGAAATAAGAAATAAAGGAAATTTGGTACAGAAATCTATCTTGCCCTACAGGAAAATAGAAGGGGAAGGAGATAAGAGAAGGGGGATAGAGATAGAAGGGAAGGCAGACTAGGGGAAGGGGTATTCAGAATGCGTGCCATCCTGGGGGTGGGGGGAGGGGTGAGATGGGTTGAAAATTTAGAACTCAAAATCTCGTGGAAGTAAATGTTGAAAACAAAATAAATAAATAAATAAATAAATTTAAAAAAAAAAAGATTTAGAAGTCCAGTCAGAATCTCATGTCCCAATCTGATTTTTAAAATCTGTTATTGTTGTGGAAAAGTTGCTAAGCCACCATATATACAAAGCTACAAATAAAAATTTTATACTAATGAGATTCCTGTAACAGTTATGGGATACACAAAATACAGATAGCTGAGATAACTTCCAAGGGATCCCAAGTGGGAAAGTTCCTCTCAGATGTCCCAGTATGTTTATAACTATATGTGGAGAATGCAGTTTGGACAGATTTGACTCTTACTGTATGTCTTCTATTCTATTCTTCTGGAAAGAAGTATTAAACCTAAAGGAAAATATAGTCTTAAAACTGGTAAAAGAAGCAATAAGGTGAAACATAAATTTGGAATAGATCGGAGTAGAGAAGGAGAGGAGAATCCATGAGCTCACTACACTAGTCTTCCTTTGAATGAGCCTATAGTAAGTTTTATAAATAGTGAGTTCCTTGGTCAGAAGAAAAATAAGTGTATAAATATGCCTCAAAGAACCTGGGCATTCTATTTTGCCAAAAGCTGAATAGGAATCAAAAAAGTGGAACTATAATTATATATACAGAGAAGATACACATATGCAATAATAGGATCGTGATCAATGAGAACCAGAAAATAGTTTCACCATATACTTAGGCTCAGAAGATCATTAGATTTATACATAAAAGAGATATTAGATTTCATTCAGCCCAACCTTCTCATTTTGCAGAGAAGGAAACTGAGGCCTAAACACATTAAGCGACTAGCCCAAGGTCACACAGATAGTAAGGAAGCAGAGTCATGACTTGGACCCAGGTCTGCTGAATCCAAACATAGTCCTCCTTTTACCGCTTCATAGATTGGCCATGTTTCCATTAGAATATCATGTTTTGTTTTGTATTCCAATGTTTTCCAAAAATATAAGGAAATGGGAGTAGTTTGGGAGAAAAGCATCCGTGTTGAAAACAAAGACAAAATGGAGCACTTGCAATAAAAGGTTAAAAGGCTAGAAGTCCCCATGCCTCTTTGAGAAGTTTCATCAGATATAAATCACATATCATTAAAGGGCAAGATTGATCATCTGCAACAAGGTACTGGAATGGAGAAAGAATACAAGCATTGAAGTAGTCACCATCTCAGCACCACCTCCGCTAGATAGGACAGGATTAGCAGTAGGAAATTCAGACAGCCACTGTGTGGTGAGTGGAACAGGATGACCCCAAGCAGGGAGCCACCAAAAAAAAAGACCATTTTAAGGATTCACTGAAGCCCAGCTTCAAACAAAGAAGCATTGTCGCAGACTGCTGGGAAACAACGTTTGCCGACAGACCAGCCTGGTGTGCAGCAGCCAGAGACAGAGCAGTTCATTTGAGAAAAGGTTTTTGCTTGAGTATGAGTCTTAGTGACAGAATCTCAAATAGCACCAGGCTTCCTAAATAGCTGCTGCAGTTAGCTAAAAAGCAAATGACATTCTTCACATGTGTGAGATGAAAGGGTTGCGCTGTAGCACGTTCTCATAATGAGACAAGTAGAGACAGCAATCACCCCCAAACACTGCCATTTGCAACTGTGAAGGACAATGGTGTTATCTTTGTTTTATACAGCTATAAGTGTGACAGAGGCACCTAGGCCAGAAAGGCAGGAATGTAGGACAAAGTTTTCCAGATCTGGAAAACTTTCCTTCAAGAGCCATGAAAATTACCTTAAAGCTATAATAAATCTCAGGGAGGAATTTAGCACTGAAATAGGGTAGGGCTGCTCAAAGTAAAATTTACAGTCCCTGAAAATCATACCTGATACACTGGTAGAATTTGCAGGCATATATTGAGGTATCAAATAATTCCCTGATTTATAATGTTAATTCAATTCAGCAAATATGTATTATCTGTATTTATATAGAACTTTAAAGTTTGCAGAGCACTTTCCGCACAATAATCTTGTGCAGTGGAGCATTGTCATTTTACAGATGAAGAAACTGAGGCTCAAAAAGGTTGTTGTACTCACAGTCACACAATGAGGATGTCTCAGAATCAGAATTCAAATGTAGGTCTTCCACAACAGGCCCAGTGCTATTTCTACTGTATGGAATATATTTATGTATGTGTATGTGTATGTGTGTGTGTGTGTGTGTGTGTGTGTGTGTGTGTGTAAAAGTAGGATACTTTGGTTCTTATATATGAAAGTAGGAGACCTTGGTTCTAGTCTGACCTCTAATTAGCTCAGTGACCTTAAATCACAATAACAACTCATATTTATACTATGCGTTGGAGTTTGTGGAGCTTTTTCCTTAAAATATTCTTGTGACATAGATAGTGCAAGTATTTTTATCTCCATTTTACAAATTCCAGAGTCTCAGAAAACTTAAATGACTTTGCCCATTGTCAAGTGGTAACCAGCATTCTGATCTTCTCATTATGTCTGTGCTTTTCCAGTATACTATGGGCTAAGTTATTTATTAGCTCTGGGTCTTAGCTTCATCATTTATAAATGAGGAAATCGAATGAAATGAGCTACAAGTTTTCTTCTAGCTTTAACAATTCTATGATTCTATGTGCTTCCCAAGCCACCATGTGCCCAGCTCTCTATGCCTATAGAGTGAGCAGCTGCTGTCATCAAAGTAACATGGGGTTTAAAATTGCCCAACCTACAATAAAAAAAAGACTAAGGCAGAGCTCTGATCCAATGACCCTTTATTAAAGAGTTCGTGGTCCCCTCTAATGAAGTAGACCTCAGATCTTCCTCACAATCTGAGATGTTCCCTTCTTCCAGGGCCTTATTTTTATAAGACATGATACTAGATTTGATACCTGAACACTCTAAAGTGGTTACAGAAAGTACAGAATCCTATTGGTTGATAGACCTTGCTTCAAGGGCCAAAAATGATGCATCAGCTAGAAATGGTGTATCAGGGGAAAGGAGAAGAGGGGTGAACCATCAAGCATCTCCACTGACTAAGTGATCATAAGATGGTCACTTGCTCATGTTGGACAAAGAGAATGGTCCAGAAGTATAAAAATAAGTTGGGGGCTTTCCATGTAGAGGGTCAAGTAGATTTCATGATGCCTTTCCACTAAGAAAGTGAAAAAAAAAATTCACCACTGGTCCCCAACACCTCATAAGCATATTTGGAGGACAATCCCAAAAAAGGTTGATAAAAGCTTATAAAGGTCTAGCCTTAGTGCAGAAGTAGTATTGGTCCTGAAAATTGAATGGATAAGTATGTGTATCAGTTCATGGGAACCTTGATAAGAAAGAAAATCTGGAAAATAGTCTTTTTTCTCTGGTCTGTTTTCTTTCAGGTGTTACTCTTGGAGACTGATAGGAAATGTCCCTGAAAAAGATAGGACCTGTTAGATATTTTCAAATCTGCTTCTCCAACTATAGAACAGAGTAGAACCCGTAGAAGTAGGAGGCACCCCAGGTCTCCCTAGATCTTAGGAAACAGAGGTGGCAAATCAGGATACAACTTGGCCAAATTGATGAAGAAGTGGTATGGTGGAGATGCAGCATGACAGAAAGAGCTGGCCTTGGAATCAGGAAGACCTACGTTCGAGTCCTACCTGTGATTTGTCTGTGTGACTCCAAGTCACTTAACTTCTAAGTGCCCTAGGCAACTCCCTAAGATTATAAATGGCAGAATAGTAAGTCAATAAATATTTATTATATGCTGTATACTAGCACTGATACTATAAGAAATGGCAAAAATATGGCACTTGTCCTCAAGGAGAAAAAACGTCCTAATGTTAAAGACACAGAAATAACTACCTACATATAAGATGTATGCAACATAAATGGACATTCATTTCAAAGGGAGGGCACTGGCAGCTGGGGGACTGGAAAAGTCTTCCTGAAGAAGGTGGGATTTAAGATAAGCCTTGAAACAAGACAGGAGGGAAGACAGGAAGCAGAGGTGAAGGTGGAGAGCATTCCAGGCAGATAACTAAATATTCAACTTTGCTTTTTATTCTAGTGTATATTTGAAAGTATAAGAAAAAAAAAGCAATTCTGCCCTAGTAAAGGAAATCCCTTACTAGTATCTCCTTAAATCCATAAAATCACAAGGAGAAGGAGAAGTGGGGAGAAGGAGGAGAAAGAAGAGAAGAAGAAAGGAAGAAGAGGAGGGGGAAATAGGAAGAAGAAGAGGAAGGGGAAAAGGAGGGGAGCTAAGAGGAGAAGGAAGGAAGAAGAGGAAGAGGAGGGAGGAAAAGAAGGAAGAAGGAAGATGAGAAAAAAAAAGGAGAAAAGAAGGAGGAAGAGGAGGAAGAAAAGAAGGCAAGTTTGTGATATGGTTCCCAACTACAGGACCACCCTTCTATCAAATAGCACCAATGCTCTAGACAGGACTAATGACACATATTTCTGTAGCATCTTACATCATGAGTAACACTTTCTTCCCAACATCCTATGAGGTTGATAACGTAAGTATTATTATTCCCTTATTACAGATGATATGCTCTAAATTGACATGAGTGATGCCGGATGAGGAGACTGACAAAGGTGAAATGGTTTGCCCAGACTCACCCAATTCCTCACTCTGAGAGCCGGGCCTCAAACCAAGCCTTTTTTTTTTCCTGACTCCAAGTCCAGCATACTTTCTGTACTCAGAATAATTACTACCTCTCTCTGAGCTGACCTATCCTACACCTTAACTTCCTGCTGAGCTTGGAAAAATAAAGTTTCTAAGAAACCATACTAGGATTGAAACAATCACAGGAAGGAGTTCAATTAAAAAAATGTGAGGAGGGTAAGCAAGATGATATAGGTAAGCAGTTGAATATTCTTTTACTTCCACCATCCCCTCTTCCACTCCTATCTCCAGTTTCAGTCACCCTAGATGTCTATTAGACTGAAGAGACAGGATTTGAAATTCCTGAGGAACTTCAACAAAACACAGAGGTAGCTTAGTTTCCATACACAGACAAGATGTTGGTGGCATGCAAGGGAAAACTTTAACCTGGCCCAAACTGAATGTTCACAAATTCTGAATGTCCAGATATGTAAGGGTGATGCTACTTTGAGCAGCAAAATTAACTAAATCTAATCCTGGAGAAGCTAGAAGGCAGAGCTGAATTTAGTTTCCAGGGGATGCAAAAATGCACGGGCCGACAACAAGCTGAGATTCACAAGGGACCTGATCCTCTGTGCTCAACTCATACTATCTCTGCACTTCCAGAGCTGGGTTCTTTTGCCTGACCCAAGACCATAGGTCTTCCCTTGCATGTCGAACTCTGATGCTGGCTGGTAGTTTGTGCTGCTTCCTGTTTGTGGCCCTTGGCTCAGAAGCCCTTACCCCTGGTGAATAACACCATAATCTACATCACTAACTGCCTTTGGCTACTCCTTGAGTAAGAACAGTCAAGGTACAGATTTTGCGTTGTTGTTTTTTTCCTGCTCGTCAGCTAGAGCTGTCCTAGTTAGTGCTATGGGTGATGCTCAGCCTGTACAGTTCCAATCTTTTGCCCCAACCAGGGACAGGACCAGGAGGACTATTACACTTTTATAAATGTTAATATTTGAAACAGCTTTCTGTATATTACACAGAGAAAAAAACATATAATAAAATACCTGGTGGAGGAAAAAAATCTGGGCTTTCACATAAAAGAAGTTCAGAGCCAAACCTGCCTTGGCTGGAGTTACTATAGGCCTTATACTATTTTAGTGTTGAGGAATGGAGCAGTGACTTTTTTGTTATAATCTTCCCTAGTCAGAACACATATGGAGTATTGTTTCTGGCTGTGGTTACTGCATATGGAGATTAAGGGGGGTAAACTGGAAAGTGTCCAGAGGAAGGTGACCAGGAGAGTGAGGGACCTTAAGTTCATCTCATTTAAGTTTGGTTGAAAGAAATGGGAGTGTTTAACCTGAAGAAAAGAAGGCTTAAAGGGGATATTAGAGGTTTTTTTGAAGCATTATAGTTTTTTTCAAATGTTGAAAAGCTGTCATGCAGAAGGATTGTTCTACTTTTTCCCAGAGGGCAGAATTATTAGAAATAGAAAAAGTAGCAAAAAATCAAATTCAAGTCCGAAGCTACAAAAAAATGAAATCCTAACATTTATAGCTATATAAAATTAGAACGGTCTGTCTTGAAATGCAAAGGATTCCCCTTCACTCAGCATCTATTTCAGTGCTTTGCATATCATAGGATCTTTACAAATGCTTTTTGAATATGTAAGGTTGATTTGGGCAGCCTAAGGTACAGTTGAGATTATTTTAATAGTAAACAGTTATGTATCACTTAAAGTACATCATTTTATTTGATCTTCACAACAACAATTTCATGAAGTTGGTAATATTGTTGTTATTTAGTTGTTTCAGTCATGTCCAACTCTTTGTGATCCCATTTGGGGTTTTCTGGGCAAAGATACTGGAGTGTTTGCCATTTTCATCTCTAGCTCATTTTATAGATAAGGAAACTGAGGGAAACAGGGTTAAGTGACTGGTCCAGGGTCACACAGCTAGTAAGTATCTGAGACCAGATTTGAACTCAGAAAGAGGAGTCTTCCTTACTTCAGACCCAGCACTCTATCCACTGTGACATCTAGCTGCCAAGTAATATCATTTTCCCCATTTTACAGATGAGGAAACTGGGGCTCTAGTGGTTTAAATTAAACTTGCTTTGAATTATATAGTAGCAAGTTTCTGAGGTGTAATTCAAACCCAGGACTTCCTGCCATTCAATCCACTACTGTATTTGGTGCCTCGTGTTGACTAATGATGAAGTCTAGTTGTAGGTTAAGTGGGGGGAGAGGGGGTAGTTTAGTTTCATTATTAGGTTTCCCTTCAGTATCTCCTAGTACACTTTTCACAACATCTTCAAAAACTAATCATCATTCATTACTAATTAACCCTCCACTCCTCAACAGATAGGCAGCAGCCACTAAATCTTCATGATTACAGAGAGACAATGAGTATATGCAAACATGAGGAGCCAGAAATCGAGTATGCAGCTTTTCTGAATTAAATTGAGCCTCTTCCTTGACATTTGAGGTTTGATATCTTCCAGCAGAGATGACAGCCTTGAAACAGTTCTCAGGTTGTCAGGTGGAATATAAACATGAATCTGGGATCATTTACATATCACAGGGATTCCTGAAATGAAGATGAAGCCTCTTGCTGCTTAGTGAACAAAATACACTATAAATCACAAATAAAATTTAACTGATGGCTTTGGGCCTCAGTCACCTAAGTGACTGCGATAAATACCAATTGGTTAATTAAGGGGCATTATGAATGGGAAGGGTTAAGAAAAGGAGCATGGCTTAAAGAGTTGTTTTCCTTCTTTGTCAATGTTCCCCATTTATTATCTCCCACCATGAGACAATGCTCTGAGCACCCAGGAACAATGATTGAGCAAATTATTTCCCTTCAAACATTCAGCTGGTTGTGGGAAGGCTTAGGAAAGAAAAAAGAAATAAGAAACCTTGCATGTGTTTCTGTGATGCATTTTGGTAAGCAAGAAAAATCAGCCATGTTAACAGTAACCCCAAATTTGCAAGTCAGAATTACCCAGCTGCTAGAGATGTTTTCTACCCTTTTTTCATCATATTGTTCTGAAAGAGATCCTCATTTCCTTTGTCCTCCCTACACTCCATCGTATATGTGTACGTGTATGTATATGTATGCATGTATCTTTGCATGTATGTATGTATATGTGTGTGTGTGTATATATATATTTCCATATGTAAGGCTCTGGGCTACCAATGTTACTCTATTGACATAAGAAGAAATCTGTTTTTAGGTTGTCTCTCTTCCCAAAAACAACGGGAAGCAGATACTATTATTATGCTTATTTTACAGGTGAGGAAACTGAGGCAAATAGAGGTTAAACTAGAGGGTAAGACTCTGACTCTCTGCTTCTCCCAGGGTCATACAAGCTAGTAAGTGACTGAGGCAGGATTTAAAGTTAAACCTTCCTGATTCCAGGCCCAAAGCTATAACCGCTGTACCACCTAGTTGCCTCTGCTGGTTACAGTTAAGCTACTAAGTACTTAGTCCACATTCTAAATGTCAAGGTGTTTTTCACAACTGTAGAAATCATCCATGAAACATTTCAAAATGCTCTAGTTTTAGAATTAGAAGGCTGAGTTTTAGTCCTGGTTCTAACACTTAGTAATCTTGAGAATTTGGGCAAGTCATTCAATTTCTCTCAGCCACAGTTTTCTCATCTGTCACATGAGGAGAGTTTAAAGAGATAAATGGTAAAGGACTGTATTAAAGTTTAATATTAACATCAAGACTGGTCTGGGCAAAATCCTGAAACTGGTGAATTGATGCACTCTTACCAATCAGGAGTTCAATAAGCATTTATTAAGAACCTACCTTGTTCCACGCAATATGTTAAGCACTGAGGATACAAAGAAAGGAGAAAGATTTATTTCAACGAGTTTACAGTCTAATGGAAGAGACAACATGGAACAACTATGTATAACAAGACATATATATGTTTATATAGATATACTTATACATATAGTATGTATCTATACACATATATGTATGCATGCTATTTATACAGTGTTTATATATAGCTCTCTGTATATATATATACTATGTATAAATATATGTATACACATATATGCTTATCTGCATATATACATGTATATATGTATGTGTGTATGTGTGTGTGTGTGTGTGTATAGGACGGGGCAGATTGTGAAAGCCTGTGAATGCCAAACAGACGACTTTGTATTTGATTTGTAGGTGATACCTTTGGAATTTATTGAATAGTGGGAGTGACATGGTCAGATGTATGCCTTGAGAAAATTGATTTCCCAGCTAAGTGGAGGATGGAGTAGAGCAGGCAAGGACTTGTCACAAGCAGACTCACCTCAGACATGGCATCAGATGAGGAAGGCCTGCACCAGGGTAATAGCAGTGCTTAAGAAGAGAAAAGGCCACATTCAAGAAATGCTATGAAGGTAAAATGAACAGGCCTTGGCAACAAGTGTATCATGGGAGGTGAAAGAGAATGAGAGTTGAGGATTATTCTCAGATTGTAAGCCTAGGTGACTGGGAGGATGGTGGAGTCCTTGACAGTAACAGAGTAGTTCAGAAAGGGGTGGGAGCAAGGTTTTCAGGGAAAGATAACAAGTTCAGTTAGGGACATATTGATTTTAAGATGTCTACAGAACATCCTACTATTGCCTCCTCCACAGGCATGCACTCAGTCAACAGGTATTTATTAAGTGCCAGTCACTGTACTAAGTAGTGGAAATATAAATACACTCAAGAAGCTTACATTCTAATGAGGGAAAGATAAAAGGAAACTCAAAAAGGTGAAGGAAAGTGGAAAATTCCCACAATGGACATGATAGAGAAATCAGAAGTGCAGCCCAGTGAGAAATGAAGGGGTGGGTGGGTGTCATCCTTAAATGATCTTCATTAGATGATTAGGTGACACCTCAGTCAGACCTACTCTCTGTCATGTTGCCTAGTGATTCAAAATCATCCACCTCTCCTCTACCTTCTCCCATTAAAACTCTCATTTCCTCTGTTTCTGGTGATCTTAAAATTGTCAGGAGGAAAACAATCAAATTTAACCACTTTATACTAATTTGTGAGATAGATAAATCAGTTCAACCCTTTTGAAAGTAGATTCTGATTAATCAAATGAATTTCTAATTGGCAACTTTTCAGGTAGTTTGACATAATAGATTTTAGCAAGGCCCTTCTATAGTCTCTCAAATCATACCAAATACTCTATAGGCTAATCCCAATGCAGGGAGTTTTAAGTGCTAGAGAAATAGCATCTATGTCATGATCCTGCATAAAGGTGGCCCTCCTAGTTGCAATGATTCAAACTCAGTCAATCAAGACTCACCTTTGATTAGAACTTCCTTCAATCCACTTCTTCCTGTGGCATGCTCACCCTGGAACATTGCTCTAGCATGCCAGCCTCCTTCTCCCACTGGTAATTTCCCCCCAAGGCCCTCCATTTTGGGGAGGAGCCCAGGCTGGCTAATGTTCATTCTCCTCACAGTTTTGTTCCTGACTTTACAAACTGAAACACCATGCCATGGTGGGGAGGGGTGTTTAGCTCTCTGCCCTCTAAAGTCCAATCCCTAATCCTTTACTTTGCCACACCTTTTTGTATGTTGTCCCCCCCCCCCTTAGAATGTGATCTCTTTGAGGGCAACAACTCTTCTTTTTGGCTTTTGTGCTCCCAGGGCTTAGCACAGAGCCTGGCACATAGTAAGCACATAGTAGATGAACTTTCCTGTGTTAGGCAATTGACCTGGGTACTGAGGATATAAAGAAAAAAAATGAAATAATCTTTGACATAAAAGGAGCTTACATGCTACTTGGGATCATCTAAGTGTCACAACCCCCTCTAATTCTACCATGGACACATAACCATTTATTGATCTTCAGTTTTTCTCTTTGAAAAATATGATCTTTCTTGACAAATGACTCCTTTACGTTCTTTGTATTCCAGAAAGATAACAGAGCATTTTTAAAATTAGAACTCTGTATTTAATATGCAATTCTTAATTAATTAGATTTTGAATTTATTTACTTGATTTGGTTTACTATGAATCTGTTCACAGAAACAATCAAATTGTAAATGTTTTATGTATCTACATTTTAACACTCATGGTGGGCAAGATTTACATGACATAACTATTATGATAAATAGTATTCTCCTTGATTATGAATGATGATGGTTTTCTAAGGAGTAGACTAAAATTACTCCTTCACAGTTCTATTCAGTCTCATATATTAAGTATAATGTATTTGTCTCATATAGTAAGTGCAAAATATTTGACTTTTTAATGGGAACTTGGAAAATGGGCAGCCTTAATTATAGTCCCAATTTTACCAGACTTTCTGAGAATGTTGAAAATGATACTACACAGCTAGGTGACACATTGAATAGAGCACTGGACTAAGAGTCAAAGGATTTTGGCTCAAATCTGCTCTCAGAGTTTAATAGCTTTGAGATACTGGGCAGGTCACTTAACCTCTTTTTTCTCACCTGTAAAATTTTCATAATAGTAGCATCAACATCTAGGGTTGTTATGAAGATAAAATGAGATGACATCTGTAAAGTGGTTTGCAAACTTTAAAGTACCATATAAATATTATTATCTCAGACCTGTGCTGTCAGAAAAACTAATAAGTTTCCAATCTTCTAGACACTCAGGGTATAACTTGGATAACCTTTCGACTTCACCATCATCCTGGCAGTGGTGTTTCTTCTTCTCCTAGAAGGAGAACTATTCAGGGAAGAATTCCTAATGAGCATTCAGCATTTAACCCAAAAGCTCTAGAACTCTTTAGTTAACGTCCAAGGCTAGAAAAAAAATTCCCAGGATCTGCTCTGGCTAGAAAATTAAAGATTAACAAAAACTCAGATTCACCTAGGTAAGCATGTGATCCCACTATTATGAGTCTGTAGCTCCCATTGCTGCTGGGGGGAAGAAGGAGAAAGAAATCTCCTCCCCACCCTTGCTAGAAATAGAAGGAAAAGGAAGTATTAGAAGCATCCCCTTTGCCCCCCCCCCCAAAAAAGAGATTCAGCTGGGTTTTTTTGTTTCTCTAATGAGCCCAGAGAGAGCGTTCCACTTTTCCATTCACCACATCACCAATGAGTACTCAGGAGAGGCTATGTCAATGAAACAAGGCATAGAAAGGGATCAGATCACAAGCAGAGCACCACAGAAGATAATTCATTCCAACAGATCAGGATTTCCCCTGATGACTCCTACTATATTTGTGTGTGTGTTTTGATAATTCCATTCAATTTTTAATTATACTTGAGGACAGGGATTACAGAATCTCAAAATCCCAGGATGTCAGTTGGCAGAAACTTCAAAAATGAAGTCACCTAGCCCAATGTTTAAAAAATGATGCCTTACCTCTACAACATAACTGACAGGCTTTAGTGCAGTCTTTTCTTAAAGAAAAGATTCCTCCCCTAGCCCTCAAGTAAGGGGAAGTTGTGATAGCCTATTCCACTTTTAAACAGTTCAAATAGTCAGGAAGTTCTACATTATGTAAATACTAATTTGCCCTTTCCAACTTCCACCCATTGCTTCTAGTTTTATCCTTTGCAGCCAAACAAAAGTTTAATACTATTGCTTTCAAATTCTTTAAGATAGGTTTTATTTTCCCCAGAAGTATTCTCTTCTATTTTCCAGGCTCCCTATTCCCAGTGTCTTCAACTTATCATCATAAAGTATGAACTGGAGATCCTTTACCAAGTACCATCAACTGAATTCTCTCTAGCTTATCAGTGTCCTTCCTAAAATGTGGAAGCCAGGACTGACTCAACTGTTGTCTCCTAGGACAGAGTCCAGCAAGACTCTGACCTCCTTATTCCTGGATGCACCTAATGCTATATTCAATTCCTTGCCTGTCATCACATAAGGTTATCTCATACTGAACTTGTATTTCATTAAAACCTACTGAATCATTTTCAGAGCTGCTGCTGGCTACTTATACCTTCCCTACCTTATACCTGTAAAGCTGAGTGTTTTACCTTGAGTAGAAAACTTTGCAATTATTCCTATTGAATTTCATCTTATTCAATTCAGCCCAAAGTGTTATTCTTTCAAGATCTTTTTGAATCCTGATATCATTCATTGTATGAGCTTTCCTCCCAGTTGTGTGTCATCTGCAAATTTTATAAGCATTCTAACTATGCCTTCATCCAAGTTAATTAAAAAAATGCTCAATAGCACAAGACAAAATATAAATAACTGATGTACTCCACCAGAGACCTCCTTGAAAGTTGAACTTTAGTCATGAATGACTATTGTTTTGAGTCTGACTATAACCTTCTCTGAAGACACTTATTAGTACTCTCATCTATGCCTCATTTCACCATCTTTTCCATGATCAGACAGGGATTTTATTGAATACTTTGCTGAAATCTAGGTAAACAGACTCCTATAGCATTCTCTGACCTACCCTGCTTTATAACCTTGTTAACAAAATGAAATCAGTTAATCTACCATTGTCTGTTCTTGATGAAAGTAGATTGTTTCTTTGGAGTTATTGTTTACTTTTCTAGGTGTGCAGCATCCATCCCTTTAATAAAAGGACGTACGGGGGATCTAAGTCTAACTCTCTGGTCTGCAGTTTGAAGACCGAATTATCTTCTCTTTTTTGAGAATTTGCTCCCCTTCAATACTGAGGTGAATTTTCTATTCTCCGTGAACTTTCAAAGTCCATCGATAATGACTCCGCAATTATACCTTCCAGTTCTTTCAGGACACTGGCAGAAATCATCTAGGCCTTTTGATATAAAGTCACCAAGGTCAATTAAATATTATTTTATTTAGGTATCATGTGTCTATTAGTGGTGGTGGGGTGGGGGATAGGGGTAATCTTGTCCATTCTAGTACATGGAGAATTCTTCTTAGCAGATAAAACAGAATCAGCATAAGAGTTGAATATCATTTTGTTGTCTTTATCAAATGTTACCATATGCTCATCACCCTGAAGAGCAATCCTAATTCTTCTTGATTCTCTTCTTTCCTCTAATTTAGGAGGGGGGAGGCCTATTTTTAATACTCAGCTTCTCTAACCAACTTAGGTTATTCTGAGATATTATCCTAACCAGACGATGCCACATTTTGGTACTAATCCATTTAACCTGCTCTTGCTTCCATCTACTCTTACATAGCTTTAAAAAATTGAAATTGGGTGGTGAGTTCCTTACCCATTACATTGGTCTCTATAGTCAACTCCTCTTTTTATTCTCCCATGGAATTGCTTGCCTTTTACATGTTCTAAATTTCATTTTTAAGAGCTTCCCACACATGCCTGGCTGACTTCCCTAGTAGAATTTTAGTCAACAGATACTACTCATCCCTCCTCTAAGTGCTCTGAAATCTGTCATCTCAAAATCAGTCACAAGCCAGAGTATCCCTGGCCTTCTTCTCCTGTATCATAAACTCTATGATAGTGTTTCATTTCCTCCCAAAGTTTTCATTCCTTCCCAGAAACTAGTTTTTCCTTACAAGTAATAATCTGACCCAGAACAAAATATGCCCTGGGGCGGTGGCCTCGGCTCCCTGACCAGCTCCACCTCCTGAAGCCACAGGCGGGCTCCTGCAGCCCTCGCTCCCTCTCGGCCCGGCCCCATCGCCTACCCGCTTCATGGGCACGGCCCTCTGAGACTCCCAGTGCCCCAGCTCAGGCCGGGAGCCCACCAGCAACTGCGGACGGGACTCTGGTCCACGCCAATAAGCACCACCACCCCGAAATGGAGCAACATCGCGGCTGGGGCCCCGAGACCCTGGCCCCAGAGGGACCAGTTCCGGTCCTTTCTCCTCCTCCTCCTTCTCCTCCTCCTCTCCTAGGCCTCGGCGACCACCGGGGACCAGCCCGACACCGCCCCTGTGCTGGGCTTCACACACCGCGGGAAACAGCATGAAGCAGCTTCAACATGACCTATTCAACGGATACTGCTGATGATGAAAATGTAAAATATGCCCTGCAAAGTTTCCAAGATATAGTTCTAGTCTACCTTTTTCTACCTATGTGATTCTCAGCTCAACTTGTTCATTTTCAATATCTGTTTCAGGTTTATGAACTGATATACTGATTCAGTTGCCTGGCTATCTAACTGCCTATCATATTCTGAACAATGGGCATTTTTCATCCTTTTTCACCCTGTATGGAAGCTCCATAATGTTCTGGGGCTTGATGTAATCACCACAATATTATCCACAAACAGGAACATCAGAGGACCTCACTGTCCACTTTTACTCTGTCTGGAATATCTTCCATGACAGTGACATGTACCATTGGTCAGCATCCCTCTTATGTTTTATGCTTTGTTTAATGTTCATACTTGAAGTGTTGCTTATCATTGGTATCTCTGATTACATTCATCAAGGAATCTTGTATTAAACTATTTAGGAGAGACTCTTCATTGGAAGACAGACCTTAAGTTGTGGTGATCTAATCTGTGAAGTCAAAGCCTTCTTTATTGACCAAAACAAAACAAAACAAAACAAAAATCCTAAATACAGTGGAATCTTGTTTTCTCTGTACCTTTCAGGTTATTGGGTGACTAAAGATATATGGTGTATGCTGTAGGAAATCTTTTGTGAATGCTGACAGGTTCACAGTTTTAAAATTCCCATGATATATGTGTAGATCATTCCTGCAAAGACCTCACAGCAGTAGTGTGTGTTTCTTCCTCTTTTGGTTCATCTCATTTTGTCTTTCCTTCTGATTTGAATTGAATTTTTGTTCAGCACTGAGGGACCCAAGGGGCCAGGTATACCTTGGGGGAAAGGGTGTTAGCCATGAAGTCAAGACAGAACCAGAGCAGCTCAGAGGCTGAAGAAGTGAGGAAAGAGGGGCAGCAAGCCTCTGAGGCCAAAGTCCACTTCAAAGTGACATGGTTCATCCTGGAGGCTGGTGTCAAACTAAAGATACAATCCATTCCAATTGCCACAGCCTGCACCATTTACCATAAATTTTTCTGAGAGACCAAATTAGATGCATATGACCCTTATCTCATTACCATGTCAGCCATCTACTTGGCAGGTAAAGTGGAAGAGCAACACCTCAGGACAAGAGACATCATCAATGTCTCTCACAGATATTAAGTCCCAAGAGGGAACTTTTGGATTTAGACTCCTGGTTCTGGGAACTGAGGGACAACACTGTTCAGTGTGAATGACTCATGTTAAGAATTTTTCATTTCTGGGTCTCCTTCCAGCATCCCCACAAATATCTGCTCCACTATCTTATTTCTTTAAAGAATTGAATAAACCGTCATAGTTGGGAGAGGACTCTCTGGCAGCTTGGGAGCTGCTGTGGGACAGCTATCACGGGGCATTGTGCCTTCAGCATCCCACCCAGTACATAGCTGTACCAGTGCTCTATCTTGCCTTGCAGTGCTATGGAGTAGAGATGCCTGCCGATTCCAAGGCAGAAAAGCTGTGGTGGCATGTTTTTAGTGAAGACCTTACCAAACCAATCATAGATAATATTGTGTCTGACCTGATTCAGATTTACACAATGGACACAGAAATCCCTTAATTGGTCTAGGGCCATCCAAGGAGAAGCAAACATTTGCTTTGTCTAAGGTCTGGAATTGACCCACTAAAATGGGTCCCAACTTCAAAAAGTTAAGTCACAGGTACCAGCTTTGCATTAGCAAAGGGGGAAGAACTAAACTTCTTTCTGATTGCTCTTTGGTACATTTGTGGTGGTTCAGTGGATGAGGAGATAATAGGCATTCCCCCCGAGCAGGTTTGGAACTCATGTTTGGATACAATAGGTCCATGTTGAGAAAGGAATGTACTGTGTTCAATTGCCTTTTGCATCTTGGGAATTTTTTGAAGAAGAACCTTTTGAATTTGGTGCAGACTGTGTTTAAGCATCTCTTCATTAAAACAAAATTCAAAATAGAATACTTAATTATACCCTTTGGAATATCTTTTCAAGCCATACATAAGCTTAACCTTGTAACATAAGTGAACAGTATTTTATTTTACATAATAAAAGATAAACACAGTTTTTGTAAAGATGTGAAAATAGGCATATAGTTTAAGAGCTTTCAATGTTCTGCATAAGGGAGTGACATTAGCCATATTTTTTTTTCCATTTTGTGTTATCTTCCTCTCCCTGAAATATATTATAAAGTATGATCATCTTTTCAAAATAAATGTCCTTCCGAGAATCCTCTATGTTCAAAATCTTGGAACTCCTTGATCTCTGAAGAATCAAAATTTTCCAGTAAACCCTGCTGCAAATAAAAGGTAGGTAGTGGGGGAAAGTATGCTTATTTCTGCTGATGACTGGGTGCAAGAAATGGTGTAAAAAAGAAAACTATGATGGACCAGTCATGTAGCAACCATCAGGGAGTAACAGAAAGGCAACATAAGTGATAGACTGGTGCCCACAAAATATAGAAAGCAGAGAAAGGCCTCTAACATACTAGGTAGCTATGTGGAGAATCTCTATGAGAGACCAGGGAAAAGAATCAGAGGAAGAAACAGAAGAGATGGGTTATTATCAGCACCAATAAAGGGAATACCCTCATGGATGAGATCATGGATTGAATGAAGTGTTGGGAGAGTAGCAAAACACTTTTACAACTAAAGAACCAGAGCCATATTGCCAACAGTTGGCCAAAAGAAGCAATTCATCTTAAGATTTTCATTTATGTCATTTCTAGAACAAATTTGCTGTTTATATATTAAACTTTTTTGTTGCTTTCCTAATAATATATTTTTTCATGGGAAAAAAGTTGCCCTGGGTAGTTCCTCTAGTCAGCCAGTCAACCGGCATTTATTAAGTACCTACTATGTGTGACAGTCAATGTTCTAAGCACTGGGGATACAAAGAAAGGCAGCAAATGAAAATCCAAAATGGTTTCTCTTCTAAGGAATGCACAGTCTAATGATGGAGGCAGAGTAACAAACAACTATGTACAAACAAGATTTTTTGCAGGATAAATTGGGAATTATCTCAGAAGGAAGGTATTAAGATTAAAGACTGGGAAAGACTTCTTGCAGCGGATAGGACTTTAACTGAGACTTGAAAGAAGCCAAGAAAATAAGGAGGAAGAGATAAGGAAGAAGAGAGTTCCAGGAATCAGGAACAGCTTGTGAAAAATGCTTAACATCAGGAGACAGAATGTTTTTCAAGAAAAAGTAAGGAGGGCATTTTCACCGAATCTCAAAGTGGATAAAATTACTATTAAGGCAAACTAAGAAATTATAAGCTGTTTTGTTTACATCAAAGAGCTCACAAATAGATGTCTGTGTAATTTAAGTTCCTTGTCAGAATTATGGTATGTTTCTGTTCTAAGCTTATGTTTATGACTGGCCTTCTTTTTTGTATCTCCAGGGTCTATAATAATGCATTGCACATTGTAGGTTATTAATTAATGTCTTGTAGACTTAAAATTGTGAATCCAAATTGAATTTCCAACATACTACACACACCATGCAATCACATCAACAAACTTGAACTGACTATTGGTTTGTAGCTGATCAATGGTGGAAAGCATAGATAGAAAGCATAGAACTGAAATATTTTATAAAAAGTTTAAGGGAATAATAATATTTGTTTGAACTTGATAAGATATTCATCCTGTCATTTAGTGCCCAATTTTGCCTTAGCGTTAAAAGGTAAAAATATACAATGCATAGATAGGAAATTTCTGAAATTTTTGCTGGCCCAATGGTGCATACTGGAAAAGGAGTAGGAAGAGCAAGATCAAAGGCACACACGAGTGAGAACACAATATGTGTTAGGTAGACTGAAGTATTCCACATATCATAGATTGTATGGTGATGAATAATAGGATATGAGGATGGAAAGTTAGGGTGTCATCAAATTATGGAGAATCTCAAACTCAAGACAGAGTAGTTTACAATTTACTTGGAGACACTGATCAGTGACTGAAGTGCTTGTTTTGATTTCTTTTATCAACATGACAAGATCTATTCTTAAGAAAGAATAGTCTAGCATTCATAAGAATAATGAACTTGAAAGAGAGGAGAGAAGAAGCAAGAAAGATTGAAAGGAGGCTTTTGCAATGGGCTACATGAGCTGTGACTTTATTGAAATAGTGACCGTGGACATAGAGAAGAAGAAAAGAGAATAGATATGAAAGAATTCACGCAGAAGAAATTGAAGACTTGGCAGGAAAGCTGAAAAATAAAAACACCTGATAAAATACTGGCTTACATACACATCAGAAAATAACATGGAAAAAGTTCATAAGTTTTAGTTCTTTTTACTTTGATCATCAAGGTCAATTGACATGGGAAAGGGGAAAAAGTACAGGATTCATAGTCAGAGGACTTGGGTATACACCCTGTCTCTGATTCTTACTGCTTGTGCAGACAGACATGAAATTTTCTGTTCTTGAGACCTCAGTTACTCATCTATAAAATTAAGAGGTAAGACTGACTGAATCCTAGTATCCTTTCCAGCTCTAAATCCTATGATCATATATTTAGTTTAAGGCAGATTCTGTCTTGATTATAGATGTCAGTACTTGATGAAAATGTTTCTTTATGGGCACTTTCTGTGAAGCACTAGACTGCTGGAATATAAATAGACACCCATTCAGACACATTTTCATTTACTTATGGGCACTAATGTTGTTAATCAATGCTGAGCAACTTTCTTAAAACAAAGAATTCTACATTGGCAATAGAATTTTAATCTACCTTACAATTCATCAACTTAACTGTCTTACCTTTTCTGTCTCATCATGTTATCCTGTTAAGTGCATAGGAGACCTGAGTATAGTCACTACTCTGATACTGACTAGCTACATGACCCTTCGGAAAATAATTTAACTTTTCAACCTCAATTTCCTCATACAAAAGTCAGGTGATATTGCTTGAAATACTACTGTTTGAGGTGCTATACAAATGCATTTTAAGAAGAATATATGTACATAAATTGAGGGGGATGGTTTTCAAATCATTGGAAATCTGTTGCTATCAATCAATCTATCTCTCTAGGGATAGAGAGATAGATAACCTTTTATATAGTACTTTAAAGATTTCAAAGAATTTTGTATATGTTATTTCATTTTATCATCTCAGAATATCTTTAAAGTGGATGTTATTGGTATTCCCAATTTTGTAAGAGAGGAAACTGAAGTTCAAAGATATGAAGCACAATTTGCCCAGGCTCACACAGCTAGTAAATGTCTCAGAATTTTAACACAGGTTTTCCTAAATCCAAGTCCAGTAGTCTTATGTGCTCTTGCACACTGTCATTTAAAAAAAAAAAAGAGGGAGGGGGAGCCTAGAGGAAGACTTTGTCATAAGTAGCTAAGTTTTCTTTGCTGAGATTCATTTGCATGACAAGACCTGGGGGAGGGATGAGAGGGTCAGAGGTAAAGCTCAGTTCTTCAAAACTAGGGAAAACTCAGCAATATATTAGAATATTAGAAGACAGCCCCTAAAATGATTTGCTAGATATGCAAGTATGATGGAGGTTAAAGAATTTCCAATTCTAAGTCATAGATTCTTGTGGCATATACATTGATCTTTAATCTAAAACTTAGACTCTCAGGTCACTAAGCTAAAGGACAGACAGAAAAGATAGCAATAAAAGCAGAAGGGAGGAACAGATTTAGATAGAAGAATAATAAAGTTGTTTGAGGGTATGCTTTGTTCAAAATTCCAATAATATACACATGCAAACCTATCCTATAAGTAGTTGGAGATGTTGATATGGAGAGAAGTTAGCACTAAAGATGGAAATGTGGAAGTCAACTGAATAAAGGAATGTGAACTGACACAATGGGTCTAAATGAAAAATGTCCAGAGTAAGAATGTAAAAAGAGAAAATAGGGCGGAGCCAAGATGGCGGAGGGAAAGCAGTGACTTGCTAGAGCTCTCCCCCAAACCTCTCCAAATACCTATAAAAAATGGCTCTAAACAAATTCTAAAGCAGCAGAACCCACAAAAAAACAGAGTAAGACAAATTTCCAGGCCAAAACAGCCTGGATGGTGGATAAAAAAGGTATATCGCGCTGGGCAGGGAGAGGAGCGCAGTTCAACGTGGGCGTGCAGGTCCCAATGATCCTGGAGCAGGCCTCAGAGGGCTGAATCTCGGGCAGCTGTTGAGATTTCCAGACTTCTTAACCCAGGAACTCCAAAGACAACTTAGAAGGTCAGTGGGAAAAGTCTGTGCCTGCGGTGAGAGAAGAAGTTAGGTCTCAGCCTCAAGTCCCAGGTGCGGGCCATGGCTATTTCCTGAACTTCCAGCCCACAGACTGAGGGGGAATTGAGTGGCTGATCAGAGGAGGATTGCAAAGATCTCTTTGCCAGGGCTGAGGCAGGAACCTCTTGCTTTGCCCATGGTTGGATCTGGGTCATAGTTCTGAGGGGCAGTCCTGGGGCGAGGAGGAGCTCTGGTGTGGTGGAGCTTGTTGTGGTGGTGGAGAGGAAACACTCGACCCTTGTCATAGCACCTTGGAAGAACTGACACTTTTCAGGTCCCTAGAAGTATCTCTGAAAACAGCTGTACAAACCCCCAAAGCTTGGGACAGTACATTCTCCACATTGGAAACAGACTCTTACCTTAACAAAGAGTTTAAAACTCAAGTAATTGGTTGGGATCATGAGCAAGCAGCGCAAAAAGAGTCAGACTATATTATTTTTAGTGACAAAGAAGATCAAAACATACAACCAGAAGAAGAAATCAAAGTCAAAGCTCCTACACCCAAAACTTCCAAGAAAAATATGAATCAGTCCCAGGCCTTGGAAGAGCTCAAAAGAGATTTTGAGAAGCAAGCAAGAGAAGTAGAGGAAAAACTGGGAAGAGAAATGAGAGTGATGCAAGAAAATCATGAAAAAGAAGTCAACAGCTTGCTAAAGGAGACAAAAAAAAAATACTGAAGAAAATAACACCTTAAAAAATAGCCTAACCCAAATGGCAAAAGAGGTCCAAAAAGCCAATGAGGAGAAAAATGCCCTAAAAAGCAAAATCAGACAAATGGAAAAGGAAGTTCAAAAGATTACTGAAGAAAATACTTCCTTAAAAATTAGAATAGAGCAATTGGAAGCTGGTGACTTTATGAGAAATCAAGACACTGTAAAACAAATCCAAAAGAATAAAAAATTAGACAACAATGTAAAATATCTCATTGGAAAAACAACTGACCTGGAAAATAGATCCAGGAGAGGGAATTTAAAAATTATTGGACTATCTGAAAGCCATGATCAAAAAAAGAGCCTAGATATCATCTTGCAAGGAAAACTGCCCTGATATTTTAGAACCAGAGGGCAAAATAGAAATTGAAAGAATTCACTGATCTCCTCCTGAAAGAGATCCCCAAAGGAAAACTCTTAGCAATATTATAGCCAAACTCCAGAGTTCTCAGGCCAAGGAGAAAATATTACAAGCAGCCAGAAAGAAACAATTCAAGTATTGTGGAAACACAATCAGGATAACACAAGATTTAGCAGCATCTACATTAAGGGACCACAGGGCATGGAATATAATATTCCAGAGGGCAAAGGAGATAGGATTACGACCAAGAATCACCTACTCAGCAAAACTGAGTATAATCCTTCAGGGGGAAAAAATGGTAATTCAGTGAAATAGAGGACTTTCAAGCATTCTTGATGAAAAGACCTAAACTGAATAGAAAATTTGACTTTCCAATACAAGACTCAAGTGGAACATGAAGAGGTAAACAGGAAAGAAAAATCATAAGAGACTTATTAAGGTTGAACTGTTTGCATTCCTGCATGGAAAGATGATATTTGTAACTCATGAGACCTTTGTCAGTATTAGGGTAGTTGGAGGGAAAACATATATATATATATATATATATATATATATATATACACACACACACACACACACACACACACATATGCATATGCATATATATACATTTATACATATGTATATATATACATATATAAATAGATAGATAGATAGAGGGCACAGGGTGAGTTGAAGATGAAGGGGTCATATCTGGAGAATAAAATTAAGGGATGAGAGAGGATTATACTAGGAGAAGGAGAAAGGGAAAGGTAGAATGGGGTAAATTATCTCACAAAGAAAACCAGAAAAGGCTCTTACAGTGGAGGGAAAATAGGGGAAGATGAAAGAGAATGAGTGAATATTATTCTCATAGGATTTTACTTAAGGAGGGAATAACATACACACTCAATTGGGTATGGAAATCTGTCTTACCCTACAGGAAAATAGGAGGGGAAAGGGACAAGAGAGTAGGGGGATGATAGAGAGGAGGGCAGATTGGGAAAAGGGGTAATCAGAAGCAAATACTTCTGAGGAAGAAGAGGGTCAAAAGAAAGAATAGAATAAATGGGGGGGCAGGATAGGATTAAGGGAAATAGAGTTAGTTTTTCACAGTATGTCTACTATGGAAGTGTTTTGTATAACTGCACATGTATAGCCTATAATGAGTTGCTTGCCTTTTCAATCAGGGCGGGTGGGGAGGGAGGAAGGGAGAAAATTTGGAACCCAAAGTTTTAAAAACACATTTAAAAAAAAAAAGGGTTAAACACCAAACCCCCCCCCAAAAAAGAGAGAAAATAATTGAACATGGACCCTTGAATATCACATATATTAAATTATTGAAAAGAAGATGAACAGTCAGTGAAATAGATGGGGGAAAGGTGAAGAAGAAAATGAAGAAGGAACAGAAAGTGAAGGAGGAGGAGGAGGCAGATATACAACTTCTGAGGAGGAAGAAGAGAAGAAAAGACCCAAGAGACTATACAGTTTCTGAAGCAAAGAGAAGAAAGAGTATCCTGTAGGTTAGCTATGGACAAAACCTATTATCAATGAGAATAATAACCAGGCAATTTGGTTATTAGGAATTCATTGATAATGTCTGTGATCTCTTGTTTCACATAATTTAAGAAAGATGTCTCTTGAGTTCACCTTTGAGCAGATTGAAATAGGAGAACTTAGAGGGAGTGGTTAAAAAAGAATTAATTTAAGGAAGATACCTCACCAGCAATGCATCAATGATAACACCTCTATTGTTTTATTTAAGCAAATAGAAACACAAAAAAACCTGAACTTTGCACTTCTGTTTTATACTCCCAAAGAAATTTTCTTTTTTGATGCTTGAACAGGAAAAAGTATAATATGACATTGCTGGAGGCAGAGAGAATTCTAATTATCAGGGGAAATTTTTCCAATTTGTATTGCCCTCCAATCAATGATGCTTATAAATATTAATCATCTCTGACAAAAACATTGTCTAAAATATAGAATACTGTGTTTTCCTTTGATAATAGGTATTGCTTAAGTGGATGCATTCATTATAGGCAATATTTTCAGGGTTAAAAGTGAGAAATAGAGTACTATATGGTATAGTACAATTAAAGGAGGTGTTTTTCAGACTTTAGAAACTTGAACATGTTTAAAGGTAGAAGAGATGATGCCAGTGGATATAGATCAAAGATATTGTTTCAGCCTTATGTCATATCACTAACATCCATATATTTATTCTTCTGAAAAACTTGGCTATTCCTTCCATACTTAAATGAGTCCTGCATCCTCCTATGCCTTGAATGCCACCTTCCACTCTTCATTCCCTAAATGCCTTCCTGTCCTTGGAAAAATAATTGAAATACCAATAAATACCAAGTAGGAAGTAATCATAATAGTCCACATAAGAGGTAGGTCTTGACTAGGGAAGTGGTTGTGTGAATAAAAAGAGGGGGGCATATACGATAAATGTTGTGAAGGTATAAGTGCTAAGATTTGGCAACAGGTTGGCTATATTGGGTGAATAAGACTGAGAAGTCAAGGATGGTTCTGAAGTTGCAACCCTGGGTGATTGGAAGGCTTGTGATGCCCTCAGTACTGATATAAAAGCTCAGAAAAAGGAAATATTTAGAGGGATAACTAATGAGTTCCATTTTGAACATTTGAGTTTAAAATACATATGGGTCATGCAGTTTTAGATGTTCAAAAGGCAGAAAGAGAATTGGGCTAGATATATAGATCTGTAAGTTATATGATAATGACGATAATTGAATACATGAGAGCTGATGAGATCCCATTAGATTGTGACACAACTCCCTGAGAACAAGAACTGTCCTTTTGTATCCAAAGCATTTAGTACAATGCCTGGCACATAGAAGAAAACTAATAAATATCTATTGACTGATTAGAAGAGGGTCAAGGACAGAAACTTAGGGGACAATCCAAGTAAGCAGGCATGAGATGGATAAAAAATCAGCAATAGAGGCTGAAGAGGAATAGTTGGAGAACTAGGAGAAAATAATGTCACAAATACCTAGAGAGATGAGATCATCCAGGAGGAAAAGGTGATCAATAATATCAAACTTTTCAGAGAGTCAAAGAAGAATCAAAATTGAGAAAAAAGCCATTAGATTTTGTAGTCAGGAGTATTTAGTCTTACTCCCTTCCAGGATTTAAGGTCCTAGAGAGCAGGGATTCTGTCTTTTCTATTGTCTTTGTATCATCTTGATGCTAAGCACAGTCCTCTGGCACACAATTCGCTTTATAAAATTTTACTGAATGAAGGAATAAGTAAAGAGAATGGTTGGGCAAGGTCCTGAAGAAGACAATAAGACAAAGGATATTTGGCTTAGTAAAGCTGGGGAGGGGGGGGAATCTTTTGTGATTAGAAGGAAAGAGGAAAGTGTATAGTATAATGAGAATATTTTAAGGAATTGAGGAAAAGAGCTGAGGGAGGTGGCATTGGATGCCTCAATCTTTTCAATAAAATAAATCTTTGTTATATGTGGAGACTGAAAATGGGGTGAAGAAAAATGGAAGAAGAAAAACAGATACTATAGGAAATGAGATAAGTAGTCAATATGGTAAGAAAATATTGGTGGCAGAAACAAGAGCCTAGTTGAGGTTATGCAATGTAAATTTTTAGGATGTAAAATCAACCCTTTTTTCCCCTAATGATGTTTAGTAGAGGAGTAGAGTAGAGTAGAGATAACAAATAATATAGACATAACAAATAATATAGAAACTGAGGAATAATGATTTTGGGTCAGGAATGGCAGAAAATTGGAGGGAGAGAACAAGGAGTTTATTAAATTAAAATGGTCAATAAGGAAATAAGGATAGGTATGGGGGCAAGTACAGGCAAGAGAATCCCAATAGCAGAAGTGTAATTAGATATATGAATAGATCAGGAACTGAATGCCATAATGAGGGTAAAAAATAATATCATAGGTCCATGGATGTAATGCTGGAAGCAACCTTAGAAATAACTTAGGCCAAATTCCTCCTTTTGAAAATAAGAGAAACCAAGACCCAGAGAGATTAAATGAGTTGGTCAATATCACAGAGTAAGCAATAGAGCTTAAATTCAAACCCAGGTCCCTTCCCTCCAAATGTAGTGCTTTTTTCATTAGTGTGAAAGGTAGTTGCTATGGAGTGGAACATTAAAATTTCAAATCTTAGAAGTAAAACATTTAAAGAAATTGTTTAGATTTAAGAAGATGAAGAAATTGTCAGGTTCCTGGAGGGATTATCAGTTATACCTATTTAAGTCCACAAAGCAAAGGCAGTGGATATTATGGACAAGAAGAATCTAAACCAGATTTATTGACTATGGTGACTACTGACGAAGTGATGTGGAAGTTGGCAGATGAGGGAAAAGAAGGGAACAAGTATTCATTATGTACCTACTATGTGCCAGGTACTTTACAATATCTCATCTGAGCCTCACAATAATACTATGACGTAGTGTTATTATTATCCTCATTTTACAGTTGAGGAAACTGAGGCAGACAGAGATTAAATGACTTGCCTGTGATCACACAACTAGTAAGTGAATGAGGCAGTATTTAATCTCAGGCCTCCCTGACTCCAGGTCTATCATCCTGCTTTTTTTTTTTTTTTCCTAGGCAATGGGATTAAGTGACACAGCTAGTAAGTGTTATGTGTCTGAGGTCAGATTTGAGCTCAGGTCCTCCTGAATCCAGGGCTGGTGCTCTATACATTGCACCAACTAGCTGCCCCAACCCTGTTTTTTGATAGTAGCAAAATGAGGTAGTCCACACAGATTATGTGGACCTTAAATGATGGAAGGGTGTTTGTGAAGAATGGTCTGAAAATGACATTGAGGGGGAAAGATTATACCCCTACAAAGTCTCCTGGATTTGTGAATGGAGTGGGATAGGAGAAAGTGTGTTTTACAGTGGAAAGAGTTCCAAAGGATCTTGTGTTTTCAGATAAAAGCTGTCTTTCTGTTATAGAGAATATAGAGAATGAATGTTGGTTGAATAGTTCAAGATATGAAAGGGATTGCTAAGGCTAATCCAGAAGGTCTAAAAGGCAAAGGCCAGGAGATGGGCAAACTGGGTAGCGGGCCCAGAGATGATGGGAAGAAGTAGAGATGATAAGAATAGATATTAGTTTCAGAAGGCATTCCAATGGCAAGAGACTGAATAACTGGAAACAGGAATACAGGTAGATCTGTGTTGCATGATTGTTGGTAGAATACAACTTGTGGATTTAATCCATCTTAGAATTTGTGATACAACTACAACAGTGTTGCTTTAGATTTGGAATATATTCCTGCAAATTTTCTTTATGTTAACAGGTGTGGGTACTCTTTTTCTGAGCAGGAAGATGGCACAGCTGGGACAGATTGTTGATCAGATGGGGACTTCTGAAAGTCATATCCCCAGGTGGATATGTGTATAATTTATGTATATTCATATACACAAAACATATGTTTTTCTATACATATTTACATATGTATTATACACACCTTTGGAGACATCATGATACAGGGGGGAACGTGTTGGACTACATGTTAAAAAGATCTGTGTTCTAATCAGTGCGTCCTGGCATTTACCATAGGCAAGTCACATAAAAGGCTCCAAGTCTTAATTTCCTTATCTGTAAAATGAGGACACAATCATTTGTGTTGCTCACTATCAGAGAGCTGTTGTGAGGATCCAATTTTAAAAATGGATGTATAAACACTAAAGAGCTTTATAAATGCAATTTATTGTTCATTCAGTTTAACCAACATATATTAAGCACCTGCTGTGTGCTAGGTCCTAACAATAGGGACTAGACCTGTGATTTCATTATTATGGGAAACTCTAGACAGAGGAAACACCTTCTATTAATGCAGCTCTGCACTTTCTCTGCACCTAAAAACCTACCTAGAGCACTGCGGGAGTTGGTGATTTGCCTATGGTCATATAGCCAGTATGGGTCAGAGTCAGGACCTGGACACACAGGACTTCCTGCTTGGCTCTCTATCCTCTCGTTCATACTTACTAGATGGAAGGAGCAGAGGATAAAACATGTA
This sequence comes from Vombatus ursinus, assembly GCF_900497805.2. Classification (NCBI taxonomy): domain Eukaryota; kingdom Metazoa; phylum Chordata; class Mammalia; order Diprotodontia; family Vombatidae; genus Vombatus; species Vombatus ursinus. Next base: position 2,937,197 of record NW_020949351.1, on the reverse strand, counting down.
TATAAAAAAATGAATAAACGTAAAATCACACTAAGTAACTAAAAGAAATGCACGCTAATAACTGGGACAATCAGACGAGACTTCGGCTAAGAGATGGCACCTGAGCTGTGCAGGTAGGGAGGAAGGGAGGGAAGACATCTACAGCATGGGAAAAAACCTTTGTAAAGGCAAAGAGAAGGGAGATGAAATATTCAGTGTGAGCAGGCCAGTTAAGTTAAAAAACAGACCATGAGAAAGGAATGTTATGAAGACAAGAAAGGTAGGTAAAAACTGTATCATGAGAGGATTTAAATGACAGACTGAAGTGTGTGTGTGTGTGTGTCTGTATGCACATACACATATGTACACACATACAGGCACACACACATATATACTATATGTGTGTATGTTTGTATGTGTGTATGATATATATGCATATATATGTGTGTGTGTATGTATATAGTTATCATTACTAAATGAGATATTGCATCCATAGTCCTTTGAATGCTTTAAAGGACCACGTAAATGGTAGCTATTATTGTGCATAGTTGTCATGGTATCTTCTAAGAGAGCAGAATATTCAATCAAAATTTATGATTATACAAATAATCCCATTATGCAAAATACTTTTGGTTATTGACACTTTTTTAAAGGTAGATTTCTCTAGTCCTAAGTGGAGAAAAAAATAAGTATTCTATTTATTCATTTATATTGTAATTTCCATTTCAAAGATGCAGCAACTGCCTGTCCAACCTTAAAAAAAATAAAAAATGTGTTCCAATTTTGTAGAAATCTAGCAAATTTATGGCCTCCTAAATTTCAACCTTCTGCCCAAGTACAGAGGCTTTTCCAAAGCTGAATAAGATAAACATGTCATTTCTGTAGAACCAGAAATATTATTGTTTGATCACACAACAGTCTAGAGAAAGGTTCAGCCCTCAATAACATATAATAAACCAAAGGAGTTTTAGTTTGACAACATGAGAGGTAAAGGAAGTTTCACAGCCCATGGTACAGTGTTGTAGCACTGACAGATTCAGTCAGTAGTCAGTCAATAAGCCTTTACAAAGGACTTATCATGTGCCAGATACTGTGCTAAATGCTGAGGATATAAAAAGAGGCAAAAGACATTTCCTGACTTCAAAGAATTCAAAACAAAATATATATATATATACACACACACACATACACACACATACACATATGCATATATACATATTTACACACAGATATGCCATATACAGAATAAATAGTAAGCAAGTAATAAAGAGGTGGTACTCATATAGGAAAGGGAAGGGAAGGTCCTGTAGAAGAAGGACTTAAAGGAATGCAAGGAAACCAGTGAGCAGTGATGAGAAGGGAGAACATTCTCAGCATGGGAGACAGCCAGAGAAAATTCCTGAACACAAGAGATGGAGTGGCTTGTTAATGGGACAGCAACTACATCACTATGTACTGTACTTCATTGTTTTTAATAAGGCTGTTATAAGCCATAATTGCATGGGATACTAGTACACTTTCTTGAAATGATGAGAAACTTTTGAAATTAACTCTAGGTTTCAATCAGTTGCGGTTGGATTTGATTATGGTGATTTGTATGCATGTGATATCATTGGGTAGGGATACTAGTGGAAGGAAGTTGAGTTCAAATAGCTTCAAAACAAAAGTCACCATTTCAGGTCTCTGACACAGAACAGGGTGATATACTTGCCATTGCTAACATTCAAACAGGTTGTGATCCGAAATTTCACTTCTACTTTGGAACCCATAATACTTTTTTCCCTCCTAAAAGTAATAGTATGTATAGTTTATTGGTTCACATGCCAAATACCAAATATTAATTAGTCCATCTTATAACTGAAATGTGAGCTTATAATAATGCAGATATGCCCCACCCAAGTCCGTACTACTCAATGTCATTTTGCAATAATATGTGTATATGTGTTGTTGTTGTTCAGTCATCTTCAGTCATGTCTGACTCTTTATGACACCATTTGGGCATTTGGGCTTTTCTTGGCAGAGATACTGGAGTAGTTTGCCATTTCCTTCTCCAGCTCATTTTACACTTGAGGAACTGAGGCAAACTGGGTTAAGTGACTTGCCCAGGGTCACAAAGTTAGTAAGTGTCTGAGGCCAGATTTGAACTCAGGAAGACAAGTCTTCCTGACTCCAGCTCCAGCACTCTATCCACTGTCTCACACACACACACACACACACACACACACACACACACGTGTGTGTAGTGTGTATGTGTGTTCATATAGATATAGTATATATGTATATGTATAGATACACATATATGTATATATATACATTTGCACACATTGTGTATATATAACTGCAAATTCCCCAGAATATATATTACATATATATTACTCTACCTTTGAATCCCAAAATCATTATTAAGCTGTTTGCCTGTACATACCCTTTGATCCAGCATTACCACTACTAGGTCTGTGTCCCAAAGAGATCATACAAAAGGGAAAAGGTCCCACATATACAAAAATATTTATAACAGCTCTTTTTGAGGTGGCAAAGAATTGGAAATTGAGGGGACGCCCATCAATTGGGGAATGGTTGAACAAGTTGTGGTATATGAATGTAATGGAATACTATCGTTCCATAAGAAATGATGAGCAGGCATATTTCAGAAAGACTTGCATAAACTGATGCTGAGTGAAGAAAGCAGGACCAGTAGAACATTGTGCACAGTAATAGCAGTATTGTGCGATGACTGACTTTTTAGACTTAGCTCTTCTGAGCAATGCAATTATCTAAGACAATTCCAAAAGACTCATGTTGGAAAATGCTATTCCACGTCCAGAGAAGGAACTATGGAATCTGACTGCAGATCAAAGCACACTATTTTCTCTTTTTTGTTATTTTTTTGTTTTTGCTTTCTCATGTTTTTTCCCCTTTTGTTCTGATTCTTCTTTCACAACATGACAAATGTGGAAATATGTTTAATATGATCATACATGTATAGCCTATATCAGACAGGATGCCATCTAGGGAAGAAGAGTAGAGGGAGGGGGTGAAATTTAGAACTCAAAATCTTATAAAAGCAAGTGTTGAAAACTAAAAATAAATATTTTTTAAAAAGAAGAATAAAAACAATAAGCTCTTTGCATATTTTAACATTATTGCTGTGGAATAAAGTGTCCTCTCCTCACCTCATCATGGTATTTTGCTGTATTATATCACATGAAATGAAACAAAAAAACACTCTTACTATCGTGCCAAGCACTATGCTAAGCACTTTACAAATATTATTGCATTTGATCCTCAAAATAAGCATATGATGTAGGTGCTAGTATTATCCCATTTTACAGTTGAGGAAACTGAGGAAGACAGAGATTAAACAACTTAAGAGTCATACAGCTAGTAAATGTCTAAGGTTTAAATTAAAGTCAGAACTTCTTGATTCCAGGCCCAGCATTCTATGTACTGCTCCATCTAGCAGCCTCATGGTATCATAGCATATTGTGTTGCGGTGATGTAATGTGATACATTACATTGTATTGTGTGTTTTATTTTGGCACAACAAAACATTATTTAGCCTAGGATTAATACAGCACTTTAAGGTTTGCGAAGTGCTTAATATATGTTATCACATTTGATTCTCACAACAACCCTGTGATTTGGATGCTACTATTATCCCTATTTTACAGATGAAGAAACTGAGACAAAGAGAGGTTAAGTGACTTGCCCAGAGTCGCATAGCTAGCAAGTATGTGAGATAGGATTCAAAATCAAGTCTTCCTGAGTCCAAGTTTAGTACTCTGTGTATTTTACCACCTAGCTGCCTCAGAGCTAGGAGTCAAAGTCCTAGTTTTGAATCCTGATTCACCACTTACTAGTTTTTTGACTTTGGGCACTGGCATATGCTTCTAAGTATAGTTCCTAGGGCCTTCCTTACAAACAGACCTCACACATAATCTACTGGACCTCAGAAGATCAAAGCATCTGATGTATCAGTAGCTACCCAAATTCATGGCTTGTGAATCTCCACTGATGTGATCAGCTTTACCAACCAGCCAAAGGAAATGCTGGTACAAAACAAATGCCATTTAATTAAATAGCATAAGAAAATGAGAAAAGAAAAGATCCCCTAATGCCCCTATGGGGTACACTCTCCTACAAGAGGCAACACCACCAGTAAATAGAGGACAGCAACTTAGAGAATACAAATGACCAGAGAAAACACATAGAACTCATGTAAATGGGGGCATGCATGGAAGGATGCAATCAAACAGGGCACATAAGCAGCTGAGACCTCTCCTGAGAGGCTACAAAGCTGCTGATAGGCTATGGTGATTCTCTCTGCTATTTTCTTGGGGGCACTGAGTTTGCTCATTGTCTTCACTAGAGGTAACAACATCATTTTCTCTTTTGGTGTCTCTTCTGGATTTCTGGCTGTCATGTCATAAAGTCTGAGACCCAGAAAGAACAGAAAATCACAGGTTGAAAAAATACCATGATTACTTATAATTAACCATTGAAGCAACAACAAAAGTAACTACTACTACTACCACCACCACCACATGAATGATCTCCTTTTCTATAGTGACTTAAGGTCTATAAAAAAAAGTGCCTAAAGGATGCTATTATTTATAGCTATAGCTAGGAGTGCATGAGTGAAGTGAATGAACAGGAAAGTAGGTTGTGTGATGGTAACAGAAAAAATTGTAAACATCCCACTACGTGTATTACCATCAAAGTTCAAGTAGTTGTGGGAGTGAGGAAAAATTACTGTAGTAAAAGGTGAGAACTTTCTGCATTTCCAAATTGTCTAAAGTGTTTTTCAAATTATGTTTATATTTTAACAAAATTACTTGACAAAAAGTAAATAAATTCATAAATCAGATAAAATTCTTTGTCAGAGCATATATTTTGATTTTTGTGTGGAAAATATATTCTTCACACATGGTAAAATACAGGATTCAGGGATTGCCTGTGATCTTCTTCCCAATCTTCTATTTGTTTTTATGAGACCTGGTCTTTTGTCACCCTACAAGTTCTGAGCCAGGTAAGAGAAAATAATTTTCAACCCAGACTATGACAAATTAAACAAACTCATAGTGGCACTGTTAGCATTATTGGAGAAAGTCAAAATTGTTTTCTTTCCCTATAGCGAAATATTACATTGTCCTCATTTCTTCATGGAAAGATAAATATTTCTTTTCTAGTTGTGGTGAGTACACTTAGCGGCCCATCACTAGCTGAGATTTATCATGAAGTGACTTTTCTTGGCCTACATGATTCCACCACATTCTGGGTCACTTATGCATCAGACAGCTAAAATAGTTACTTTCCCTGCCCTTGTCTTTCACCATGACATCCTGCTTATCTATGTAGAAGGTTGCTTCCAGATTCCTTTTTCCAGGCACAGAGTATGGAAGAAAAAGGGAAGAAATATTTATTAAGAACCTACTATATGCTGAATATTGTGCTATTCTTTATAATTATTATCTCATTTGATTTCACAACAATGCTTAGAAGTAGGTACTATTATTATCCCCATTTTATAGATGAGGAAACTGAAGCAAACTGAGGTTAAGTGACTTGCCCACTGAGTAATTGTCTGACAAATCATCTGAGGCTGTATTTGAACTCAGGATTTCCTGACTCCAAGTCCAGAACTCTATCCAGTATATTACTAGCTAGCTCTTATACAAGGAAACTGTTGTATTTATAGGGGACAGATATGTAAAGAAAGGAAAAAAGAGGATAAAAAAAGCAATTTAAGACTTTGATTCCTCTCAGTTATTGATTGAAGATAAATTCTATATCACCTTACTTCCTTGATTTTGAAACTATGCCAATACCTGGTACTAGAGCACGGACCAACCTAAGTGAAATACTGAAATTTTCTAGAGGGGCGTTTAGTAACCTTTTTTAGATCGCGAACCACTTTGGCACTTTGGCAGAACCACTTCGACTCCATCTCAGAATAATATTTTAAATGCATAAAATGCATAGGATTACAAAGAAAACCAATTATATTGAAATGAGATTATTAAAAATAATTCTCTAAGTTTAAGGAGTCCAGGTCAAGAACCTCTGCTCTAGAGTCTTTATAATTTAGCATATAGTCCGAATCTCCATCTAGCTAATTTCAACTCCCAAATATTACTTTAAAGCACAAGGAAAGGAAACTTACTGAAACATTAACAAATTATCTTCAGGTAAAAACAAAAACAAAATTTCACTCACTAGTTTGTATTAACAGTATAATAGTAGGAGAGCAGGAAAAGACCTTGAAGGTCACCTAGTTCAATCCCCTCATTTTACAGATGAGGCCCAAAGAGGCAAAGCAAATTATCTAAGATAAGATGGGTAGTAAATACAAAAGGCAGAATTTTAACCCAACTGCTTGCCTCCAGAGATTTTCTCTTCACAGTATTAATATACAAGCTTGAATAATTTTGAGGGGCTTGTACACCTGTTGTTGAACACTTAGAAAAAACAACTTTGGAAAACATAATTTAACTAGATAATTTAGATATAGCACTGCTGGCATTCAGACAACTAGAACAAGGGACATCATGAAGTTCATTCCAACTCTATAAGGGAAAAATATTATATGCTGTTCTCAAATTAACATCATTACCATCATACACAAAAATAATTTGTTGACCTTAGAATGTGAAAATATCTTTGTGGAATATTTAGATGCTGTAATGGTATCTCCTCTATAAGCTTGTTGATTAGTTGTTTTGAGGATGTCTTTCATAGCTTCTCTCATTCTCTTTCTAAATTTTTTCTCTATTCTTTCTCTTTCTCCATTCTCCTTTCTTCTCTATTCACTTCCTCTTCCTCTCTGGTCTCCTTTCCTCTCTTCTTGCCTTCTCTCTCTTATTCTTTTTTTTCTCTTCCTCATTCCCTTGGCTTCTCTACAAAGCCATGAGATAGTAATAGGGTTATGGGGGAAAGATGGGAATGGGGGAGTAAGAAAACAATTGAAAAGAATTTATGAAAGGTTTAAAAAAAATCCCGTCAAAGGAAATACCTTTAAGCTAGAGACTTTCCTCTAGGTTCTCATTCACGCCACACATAGAAACAGTACTTCTTTGATTTTGTCTCAATGAATTCTTTTTAAGAAAATACTTTAAAACAAATACATCTCTGTATCCTACTCATATGGCACCAATAGGAGCTAAGTATGGAACTTAGGCCTAATGTTGGTCAAAAGAGAAAAAAAACAAAACTATTAGTGTAGCCTTTAATTAAGGTTACGTTCACATTGCGATTCTTACTAAAAGTATTCTTGTTTATACGAAGTCTACTTGCTGTTAGAGAAATATGCTGTAATTGTGCTTTTCATCTTACATTTACTTGCTTGAACTCAGCAGTCAATATTGACACCGAATGGACAGGATCTCACTTAAGGTAATGACCCTTCACAATCGGACCATAAGTAATACATATATCATTGAACTCTCTCTGCTTGTGGACTTCAGCCCTCATTTGGAGCCATGGATATACAATGGAAAAGTGATTTTAATACTTTACTCTGGATACAGAAAGTTTATTTCATTAGCATTTATAAAGTACTTTGAGAGACTCCCTAGGAGAGCTGTTAGAAGGATTAATTGATGACTGTGAAGTGTTTATAGTAACACAAAAATGCTAAATAGTAACTCCAAAAAAGCAACACAGAGGTAGAAATTTATTGCAGCCGTAATCATGAGCTATAGTTACTCAGCTCCATGGCTTAGTTAAGGATGGCTGGAACATAACCTCAAAATCCATGTGATAATAGGCAGAACTGGGAATTCAGGGCATGGTTTCTGACTCGGCAATGGATTTACAATTGTTAGGTCTCTTTCTAGATAAAATTGTGAAAGATACAAATGTATCTTTGTCATCCTCAAATGTCCTTTTTGAGTAGCCTTTCCCTTTCAGTTACCTTACCTAGATATTGTTACCAGATAACTACTGTCATCATTTGCTCTCAGCTACCCACGACTCCCCCACTACTGCTTATTAAATCCCAGGATCCACATTCTGCACATTCTACATTCAAGAGTTACCTTTATCATGTTCTATTTATTGGGACTTGAATTGTACTTCAGAATTTTACGGGTCTTTGATATCCTCTACATTATTACTCCCTCCATAAGAGATAACAACCTTTTATCCATGAGTCATTATCATCCCTATTATACCATACATCCACCATAGATAATCTGGCTAGTGGGCAGAGGGCCTTAACTTAGATACTTATGTGGGTATTTCTTTAATATTAATTCAACATGTGGATTTCTTATCTGACAATACTCATTCTTGGAATGTTTGGTCTATATCTTCTTCAATCACACATTTTCTCAAACTCACTTCTCAGTTATAGACAAACATAAATTTCCATCTTATTCCTTGCAGATTGCTTAAATCAGGACTGACTCAAAGAATTCACTTGGAAATATTCAAGGCAAAGAGACCAGAGGTTATACTTACATTGGGATGCAGCTGTGCTCTCTGGGAGGGCTCCAGGAAGAAGACAAAGATCAGAGGATATCTAGCTAGCTAGTTACCTACCTACCTACCTACCTACTTACTTACCTACCTACCTACCTACCTACCTACTTACCTACCTATCTCTCTGTCTATGCAGGCTAACTAATTCAAGAATTTCCACCTTTATTTGAATCTTGTCTTATATCACTGGACTTTCTCTTATGTTACAAGAGACACTGCTTATGTCGTCAGTATGAGTTGTTTTTTTTTCTCTTTCCTTCCTTGTTTTCTTTCCTTCTTTCTTTCCTTCTTTTCTCTCTCTCCCCCATCTCTCTCTCTCTCTCTCTCTCTCTCTCTCTCTCTCTCTCTCTCTCTCTCTCTCTCTATTGTTCCCATATTGAGTTCTTTCATGCAAAGCCAACTTCTTTCTATAAGGAGGTTTTACAGGCAAAAAAAAATAGTTACAAAATCTTCCCTAATTTCAACAGAAAGAAAAAGAAAAGGGAAACATTTTCTCAACATTGTCCCCAGGCCTGAACAGGCTTATGGGGCTTTGAAAAAGTAATAAAGTTATAAAGAACACAGTATTTCTCACTTGGGTAAATAACAGAACAAAGGAGCTTGACTGACCAGAAGTGAACTGTTAGCATGTTACACATATTATCTCATTTGATATTCACAACAACCCTGAGAGGTACTATTATGACCTCCATTTTCCAGATGAAGAAATTGAGGTATAAGGAAGTCAGGTGACTCACCCAAGGTCACATAGCTAGTAAGCATTCCAGCCTGCACTTTATCTCCTTCACCATCTAGCTGCCTATGCCATCCACATATGATAAAATGATTTTCTAATTATTTTTTAATAAAACCATCTGCTGTAAACAACAATCAGGGGACTATTGAAAAGCTATTTTATGGTTACATTTATCTTTGGAAAGTTGCATGAGTTCAACATTTGAACAAATGACTTTCTGGCTGAAGCAGAGTCTTAATGGCTACATTTTGCTCCCACTGAGCCAAGTGCTTTTGTAAACATTCACCAGATAATAAATGTAGAGGAATAGCAAATTCTTTGCATCTTTTATACAGTTGTGAAAATAAAGATATAGTCTTTGACTATTCTCTTATATTTTCATCAAGATTAACCTTGGTAGACATGTAGATAATTTTCATTATGCTTTTATAAAGGTGAAAAAGTAGACATATGAGTCATAAGTAATTGCTATCCTTTTTATGGCTTTTTATGGCTAATAATATTGGCTGTTATTTTTTTTTACCTTTTCTATTAGTATTTTCTTCTTACTGACATATCTTATAAAATGTTCCCTCAATGCTTTCAAGATTGTGTTGCCTCAAGCACAGATTTCTTCAATATATAATAGGTCTGGTCCAGCTAAAATGTTCGAAGTGTCATTTCAACTTCTTCAGAGAGAACACTAGGAATTGATGTGCTAGGATCCAAATGTGATAGTCTTACTAGTACTGATCATAAAAATAAGTCATTAGAAAAATTTTCAAAATGTGTTACGTTTCCAATCTATATTGTTGTCAGCCTGTTAATTTAACTATGAATTCTCCACAGTCTCATGCTGTGCTCTGTACTTTTGTTTTTCTTTCTTCTAAATTTTTGCTATTCTAGGAGGTAATATTCCTTGTATTCTTCCTCCATTCTGATATAGTGGGTGTGTATCCATATTCTTGCAATGCTCAAAACTGAGAGATAGCATCATATGTTGAGCAAAATTCTCTGAACTGAATTGCTAGAAGATTGTGTTTAAGCTCTTTAGTTTGATATTTTCTTGTATGGATGACTAGATAGGTAGGAACCTTTTCAGTGTCAGCAATTCAAAAGATGACAAGAGTCTTGCACACAGTTGTCGAGATGCATATCATGATAGGCAATGGGCATAGGGACAGCCAAAGGAACAGATATGGACAGAAATGGTAGTCTCATTTGGGCCATCTTGAGAGAGCAAATGCAGTCTTCATAAGCTAGGCTGGTTAAGGTTCTGACAACAGAGATAGCCATGATGGCAGAGACATCCAATGTGTGGTATGACATAACATGAGACACCCACCTGCCCCAAATATCCTAAATTTCCAGTTCCTAGGAGGTCTGTACCTCTTAGGGGGAATGAAAAGGAAAGTGACTGAGCAGAAAGAATATTCTGACTATCACTATTTAACAACTATATTGTGAGTTTGAAGTAACGTGAAAATCTCCCATCTTGTTGGCAAGTAGAGGATATAATTGGAGAAAGTTTGCAACTAAATTCAATCACTTGTTATTTACCTTGTATTCTGTTTCAATTAAGTGTATTTTGTTCTGATTTTATGTGCCATATGGTTAGGTCTGGCAAAGAGTCAGATGGATGGGAGCCACAGCTATGGATCTCACTAAATTCTGACCCAAAACAGCACACTGAACCTGGAAAGTAGCAAGATATCCCAGGGTCATTTAAGAACTTAGTTGGTGACGTGCTCCATTGATAGGAGGATGAAATAGGTTGTATTTCATTTTTTTGCTTTGGATTGAATAAGACTATCATGAGTACTGGTTCAAGTTAGAGATATTTGCTCTAGCATTACACGGGTCCTTTAAAACAGCAATTCCATCGAATATTTTTCCTATCTTTGCCCTGCCTTAGGCTACAATTTGAAAGCAAAGTTTCTCAGTGAAACTTGCAAGTCACTGTGTGTATTATTGCGTGCCAAAGTGACATTTTTTTTTTAATTCCTAAAGCAACATTTTAAAATTTTCATTTATACTACACATGTGAGTATTGGGCACCAGAACTATTTAGTTATTAAAGCCAGGCTTCTCAATCTTTTTAGTGTCATGGACCTTTTTGGCAGTTTGGTGAAGTCTATGGGCCCCTTTTATGAATAATGTTTTTAAATACACAAAATAAACACATAGGATTACCATGTAAACTAAAGGATGATGAAAATAGATATATTTTTCTTCTCTAATTTAACATTCCCCCTCCATGAAATCAATCCCCGGATCTCATTGTGGTCCTATAGACCCCAGGTTTTTAATTCCTATACTTGAGAGTGGAAACTCATCAAGAACTACTGGTTTGGAGGCACTTCTTGTTTGCAATATAAGGGCTCTATACCATGTTATGGATATTTTCAGAGACAATAAAGATGGGCTGAGAAATGTAGGGATTTATGCAGAAATACAGGGGAAAAGTAGATATAGCTGGGCTCTGCATATTATAGAGCTATATCATGATTCTTATATTCTTTAATTTTTCCCAGAGATATGAAACTATCAGTTAACTAGTTATTAAACTAGTTTCTTCTAGTGACCTGAAGAAGGTGAGCTAGTTTCAAACTTTAGGACAAATCATTAGCCTACCAATACTATTACTAAGGACTGAAGATAGAAAGGTCTGGTCCTTTTCAGGAGGGAATCCCTGCCACTAAGAGGAGGAATCTTTAGAAATCAGAAAATATCAACAATCACTGAATTACAGATAGATCAAGGTTTTGAAAGAAGCTCAGAAACCATCAAGTTCAACTAAGGCCCATGAAGGTTAAGTGACTTGCCACTGGAACACACATATCAGTGGTAGGGTTTGAATACAGGACAGGCCCTTTGATTCTAGATGCAGAGAGCTTTCTATTATACCACGCTGCCTCTGATTTGAACATGTTACAGAAGTAAAAGAAGAATGGCAGGAGATTGATGTAGAACAAACATCAATGGCTGCTAGAGAGTGTCAAGGGATTAGCTCTTGACCTCATCAGTTCCCTGAAAATTCTAGATCCCTAGAAAATTCTGGATAAATATATTGTGCTCAAGAAGCTGGATGAACAATTAATTGGGACACAGAATGAACATGGCATCTATAACTTGTTATATAACATTCAATATAAAAGAGAGAAAGCCTATATTTCTGTGTTAAATTTAGAAAGGTTGCTTCAGAGAGTGTTAATCAAAGAAGCATGCCTGCTAAACATTAGACTTACCCAAATTTTATAAGTACATCTATCTGTGAGGAACCCAAACACATTCTGCAGTTAAGCTTGACATTGCTGGCAAAGAGAATAAAAGGAAAGATGATGAACAGAGAGGGATCCAAGACTGGAAAAACTGACTCTATTTGGGTCTATGAAATTTTTTTAGACATGAACCCAAAGAGAGGCTGACTGTAATTGATGGTATCCCACTTAAGAAATCAATAATATCCCCTAAATAATATCAAGGGCAAGTCTTCTGAAAGATGCAACCATGTGCAGGAATTTTTTCTTAGTGGAGGGGGAGGAGAGGAATTTGGGGCTAAAGTCAGGTCAGCCTGCTACAAGGAAAAAAAAACATCAAGAGAGCTTTCCAGAAGAGGCTAAATTGTGTTAAATAATTTTACTTTGGTTGGTCAGAAGCTTATTGGAAATGGATTGGCTTTAGAAAATTGAGTTAGGATAGGAGACAGGGTATGAGTAAAACCCTGGAAAACAAAGCTCACATCCCATCAATGCTTTCATAAGACCCGAAGCAGAAGAAGTTAGAATGGAAGATATAGAGTACCCTGTCATTCTGGAGATTCAACGTGGCAGATATGGTCTACTCATTTTATGAAGTACATATCAAGAAGTACCTCTATAGCTTCTGAAGAGAGAATGACTATTAAAGTGAATGAGGACTAAATAGTTGAATGTTATTGTTCTGGTGTGTATAGATTATCTGTGAAGAATTGGGATTGACCAGGACCAATCTCTGCCTCTTCACAGTACTGACAGAATGTTGTGGGCAGTTAGAAAGGGCTTAATACACAAAATCCTGACAAGGATACTTACAATAAGATAAAGTCAGAAAGCTTCAAAGAAGCTATCACCTAAGAAGTTAGTCTTGTGGGAATCCCTAGTTCTTGAAGATTGGAAGAATTGTCCAAGAAAAAACTCAGTACAAAAGCTGCTTTGGTTTCACTAAATACCTAGGACATACGATATGTCTGAAGAACAAGGCACAAACTTCACCACCAAAGCTCTCAACCTTTTTGAGAGCCATTTAAGAAGATTAAAACAGAAGATCTCCATAATTACTTAAAGGAACTGTTATCCAATGGTATAGTCACCAAATCCCATGTCCCATAGGTCTTATCCACATCAGGGGCATGGAAGAAGTTGGGTAAGATCTGGATACATCAGAATTAGCAGATTTTGAATGTAAAAACTAGGTCAAGTCAGTAGTTGTTGTTTTTCAGTCATTTCAGTCATGGCCTGCTCTCCATGACCCCATTTGGGGTTTTCTTGGTAAAGATACTGGAGTGATATGCCATTTCCTTTCCCAGCTCATTTTAGAGATGAGATAACTAAGGCAAACAGAATTAAATGGCTTGCCCAGGGTCACACAGATAGTAAGTGTCTGAGGCCGACATCTGAACTCAAGTCTTGCTGACTCCAGGCCTGGCACTCTATCTACTGGGCCACATAACTGCCCCCAAATCAGTGGAACAGATCATCATCACAGAATGCTAGGGAGTATCTGAAAGGCAGCCAGTGCTTTTCAGTCTTGAAACCACGGAGTAGGTACTATCTGAAACTTATGGCAGAAGAATATAAGGAAAAGACGATCTTTACCTACTGGGTAGGATTGTACCAGTGTAAGTTCATTAGCCAAGGAGTTTCAGAGGCCCTTGCCATGTTTTACTGACCCGTGGAAAAACTTAGTAGTGATAAGAACTACTTAGAGGCATTGACAAATTTGAATGATCTCATCATATTTTGAAAGAAGTTGGAAAAGAGGGAGGAAAGGTTACTGAAAAGGATGTATGAATTAGAATTCCTTGATGGAAAGCTATTTGACAAATTCTAATTCCATCAATCTTTAATCAGGTTACATAATGACTAGCAGGGAGTAAATACTCAGCAAAAAGACTGAAACTATTGTCAATTGGACAAGACAGAATTTAGATACAGTTCAAAGTAGGTGGTAACCAAGGTCCCATCCAGCTATGGATTTCTGTGATTCTTGTGGTTCTGAACCATTTCTCTCCTCCTTCACCACCTCCACCACTACCTATGCTGTAGACTTGTAGAGCATTTACTCTGAGAAAGTAAAAAGCCTCTACTTGACATTGTAACAATGCCTTGTACCCAAAAAGCATTTAATACATGTTTATTGAATCAAAGGCCTACGTAAGCATAGTTTACTTCAATATAAGAAAGACTTCTCTAACAATGAAATCTGTGTAAAAATGGAATGCATGGATTCATGTTGGAGTGACCTTCCCTTCACTAGAAATATTGAATTAAGGCAGCTCACTACCCATAAGAAATGTGGAGGAGATTCCTACCTTGAGGGCAGAGAAGGAAAGCAATTCTGCACTATGTATGACTTTTTAGGTTCCTTCCAACTCTAAGAATCTATTATCCTTTATTAATTGAAACCACTTTACACAAAATTGGCATCCATGTTCCAGCAGCTCCCACTCTTTCAAGGAGTTCATAAAATGTTAGAATGAAAAAAAAGTCTTTGAACTCATCTAGTACAGCTCTTTCATTGTACAAAGGAGGAAACTGATGGCTCTTTTCTTCAATCCTGACTCCTTGTAAGTGACCTGACCTCCTTTGGCCTCAATTTCTTTAGGTATAAAGTGAAAGGATTGGGCTAGTCTCCCCAGGTCCCTTCCAGCTCAAGACCTGTGATCACATGATTCTATGATTCCTAGATGGTTAAAGTGATTTGCCCATAGCAGCACATTTTGCCTAAAGCATTAAGATACAGGGTTGGGAGTTGTAATTTTTATTTTTATTTGTTAATAACTAATAGCTGACTACAACTCATAATACTTAGGGTGTGAGAGGTGACAATCTTTTATGAATCCTTTGGGAGACACAAGCCAAAAGTATTCCTCTGC